>NW_010130480.1:0-6235 GCF_000699245.1 Pterocles gutturalis | reverse complement strand
TTCCGATCAGTGACTACATAAACTTTTGTACTGAAGCAACCTTTCCATAAGCACATCCTTTCTTTACAGGTGCTTGGCTGGATCCGGAATGGTGAATCAATGCTGAATGCAAGCCTTGTCAATGCAAGCTCCCTCTCTGAAGCTGAGCAGCTCCAGCGAGAGCATGAGCAGTTTCAGCTGGCCATAGAGGTAACACCAATAAGTTAACTTTGTTTCTCCTTCCCAGGTGAACATCATACAAAAGGTTATCTCTTGGGCATCTGTTGTTGCTTGCTTGAAGGAACAGAAGGAATAAAAACTTTAGAAAATCAATTTATCATTAAATTTGTAATGCAACCAGAGGTTAAGAGTAAAATAAATTATTTACTGTCTGCAGCTAGTTCTTCGTCTGTCAGGTATCAGCCTTTCCGTTCATGAAAATGAGACACACAGATCTCCTGATAATTTCTTTGATAAAAAAATAAGAAGATTAAAATTCACAAAGTGATCAGAAAATGGGAAATTTTGTGAAGTCAATTTCTTCCCACGTCCACTATTTGCAGATCATTTCACAGTGTTCATTTATTAATATCTTTGTTACTGGATAAAGCTCTCACATTAAACCTTTGTTTCATTCCAGTCTCCTTTTGTTGACAGCAAAAGAGACATTCATTCAAACCCACATTTTCAAATAACTTTACTTTGAAGAAAAGGAAGAAGGGGTGATTTTTAAGAATTGCCTGTAAAACTGAGCTCTTGCCCCTCCTTGCCCTGGAGAAGCACATCTTTGACCTGGCCCTTGAAAACTAATTGTGCACAAACTCATTTGCCTCACTCATGGGGCCAGGACATGTCAGGAAGCTCCTCTGAGCTGGTTTCCTTGGAATGAGAAGTAGTGGAGGGCTAAGGACTCTGCTGAGTAGGGTGCTACAGGGCTCATGGTTAGGCTCAGTGCTTTATCTATCTTTGTCATTATGAACAAACCCTACACTCACAGGGCGGGCTCGCTCCGGTTTCAAGAAAAAGGGGTCATTGCTTTTCCTGTTCCTGCTTAACAAGATGTGTGTGCTTCCCAGGTTATTTTGTTACCTTTATACAGAGCAAAGAACAAGTTAGAAAATCCCTTGCTGTGTTTTATATATATTTGAAAATAACCAAAACTAAACTAAACTTTAAATTATGAAAATAGTATTTCCGTAATGGAGGTTGTAAGAAATGCCTGATGTATGGTGGGAAACGTGTCTTTGTGTCTTCTGGTAAACTTTAAATAAGTTAATATACATTATAGTGTTGCTAGTAGGTATAGAGTTTAAATCTCAGCTAGTGACCTGTTTTGATCCAGCTCCATTCACACTAAGGAAGGAGCAGCTATTGCCAATCCTAAGGGAAAATGAAGAAGTTTTCTATCAATTCTGTATGAGCTGGCTGATACCAAGCTGTGCTGACCACATCTTGGCAGCCGTCACCAGACAGCAGCGGGGAACAAGACACTCACTGGCTGTGTTTTCGCAGCTTGCTGCCATTGGGGAAGTGCTTGTATTTGGTGGTAAATGCAAATCACAGAGGGAGAAGAGGGTTATGCCACAGTAAGGGGAAAATAAGTTTTCAAAGGGAGAAAACACTAGATTAAATATTTAAAGTGTTTAAAGCTCAATATGGGGAAGAGATCAGCAAAGCACACAGGGCAGACTGTTCTCTAAAGGCATTCTAGATGTGGAATTGATTTTCAGTTGAAATCCTTTAAAGTCTATTTAAAACAAGTATTACGACTCTAACATCAGTAAAGCAGATGGATATTAAATTTAACCAGTTGTTCTTGAAGATCTTCCTAAATGTTTCTGCCAAGTATTAATCCCTTTTTTTGCAAATAGCTTTCTCTACATTGCATAATTCATCAGTGTATTGCCAGATGATTTCAAGCTTCTTTCCAGGTTCAAGGATTAGATCATGAAAGTATCACATGAGAATTTGTCAGCAGCAGTTACAAATGGGATGCAGAACAGAGGAGTCTTTGGGATTTTTAGGGCTTCTGTTCAGAAAGTTAAAATCAAATATTGGACTAAACCATGCCTGAACAGTTACTTGGGAGGTTGTGAAGGGCTGGGGGCTATTTTCCTCTCAGAAACTCACAGAGAAAGGTGTAGCTACCACTTGGTTACTCTGAGAGGAGCTGGTGTAGGCTGGGGAATGGAGCAGATAATTCAGTTCTGCCTGTAAAGTGGCTACTGAGTAAATTGGGAAACAATGGAGAAAATGGCTTGACTCCCCCAGCCCTGCCCTTAAAGGTAGCATAGTGCAGCTCTAATGTGAGTGAACTGACTTTCAGAAGTGTATGTTGTAGGGGCCGATATTGTGATATAGTTCATGTCATTTGGTAAGGCATCTTCATGTCTTCTGGGGTTGATGTTTTATATCCTGTGGACAGGATAATTACACGCATGGGTAAAGCTGCTGATGCCAGCAAACTGCCTGGCAAGAGTCAAATTAGGGTGATTAGGCCCAGAGCTTGCCAACTCTTTGGTGTTTACTTTTGTGTCTGCAGATGGTGTGGGGTGCAGTCAGCACCGAGTACAGGCTGGGTGGGAGCTCAGCACAACAGCTGCCTGCATTGGGGTTCTTGAAATGGATCTGCCAGGAACCCCACCCTGGGTTGTTGCCCAACAGCACAACAGCTGCCTGCATTGGGGTTCTCGAAATGGATCCGCCAGGAACCCCACCCCGGGTTGTTGCCCAAGGGGGCAGTAGCTGATCAGTGGAGCTAACCCATCTTATCCAGGGCTTGCTTGTCCCAGACTTGAATAACATGATGCAAATGTGTGTGAATAATTGAAACTAAAATGCTTTGCAGAAAGTAACCGTGAACTGAAGATAACTCTGAAAATGTTTCATTCTCTCACATCTCCATGCTCACGCCTTGCTTCACCTTTCTACCATACATCTGGCACATCTGTACAACCTCTCTTTCCTCCCCTCATACACAGTCCCTCTTTCATGCCACTTCCTTACAGAAGACACACCAGAGTGCCCTGCAGGTCCAGCAGAAAGCCGAAGTGTTGCTACAGGCTGGGCATTACGATGCTGATGCTATCAGAGAGTGTGCCGAAAAGGTGGCCCTGCACTGGCAGCAGCTGATGCTGAAGATGGAGGACAGGCTCAAACTTGTCAATGCCTCAGTGGCCTTCTATAAAACCTCTGAGCAGGTGAGCTGAACAGAATCGTACCTGTGTCATAGCATATTGCTACAGTCTCAGATTTAGCTCCCAGTGTGTAGTGCAAAGGTCTTACCCCTCACCAAGATCAGTGGTGCAGCCTCTCCACTCTTCAGAGCATTGAACTGTTCGAAATACCTGCTCTGCTAATACCACTAAGGAGCAGTGCTCATTCTTCGCCCTTTTCCTTGAGTAATCCCAAAAGAAGGAAAAGTGGGGTTTCGGTCAGCCGTGCTTGCCCTTAAAAGCTGCCCTTTGTCTTTTTACGTATGTATGCATGTATTTATTCACACATTAGGTGCATATAAACCTTTCTTCACCTGAATAGGGCCAGTGTTGAGCCCTCAGGTGGCTCCCAGCTGGTAAACACCAATGTGAGTGCACTCCACGACATAGCAGTGCTGGTAGGTGTGGGTTTTCGGCTCTGACCCTGAGTGCAGGGGGTTTTCTGCCAGCAAGGGATCTCACAGCACTGGTGAAATTAACTGAAAGGATATGTGCTCCATTGGCATAGCAATGCTAAGCCACACCTGGAAACCAAAGTTTGAACTAGTCAAAATTGTTTTTCTGGTAAGTATTGCAATAATTAAAAAAAACCCACAAACAAAACAACCAAAAAAACGCCAGCCAAAGAAAAAATGCAACAGTTTGCAATTACTTTAATCTTAAGGTTTTTAGTGAAGCAACGTAATTCTTGAAGCTGTTCTTAAAAAAAAAAGTTCCCCTTTCCAATGGGAAGAATTTCTGAAATCACACCATTTTAGTTTCACATTCTCATGATATCAGAGTTAATTTTGAGAAATATAAATCTGCTTTTCCTTTAGAACTGTTTGCAATTAATTAACTGTTATTTTGCATGCAATGCTAGCCAGTGTTTTCATTAGTATTTAAACACCACCATGCTGAAAAAGATGCCCAAATACGAAGAGATTGCTCTTAAATCCATCTGCAACACAGATAATTACAGTAGTAACCATTGTATGTTGACACAACTTTACTTCATTCCAGGTGTCCATGAATTGCAAAACACATTCCAGTTGGCTGCTGGTATGATGGGATTATTCATCCCTTGCACAAGCAGGTGCCGTTTACACTGTAGTCAGTGAGAATTAGTGTCACAGTGTGCATACTCAAATAGCCTTGCCTGATGTAATTTACTGCAGGCAGGCAGTTCCTGTTAGCATGGACATCACAGGAACCTGTGGTTTTATACAAAAGGCAGTGGTAATTTCCATTAAATTTTCTATTATTATTATTATTATCACACAGTTAGTTCCTCGATTAGAGAACCAGATGTGGGAAGATTTTTTAGAACAACTAAATATATCATTATGGAAAAAGATTATTTTTTCCATAACATCAATTTTTTCCATATAACATCAAGGCTGTAGATGGTCCTTTTTGGTATCACTTATTTAATGCATTTTTAAAGATTGTTTAAGAGTAATTAATTTCTTATAATGAATGTCTTTCACTGTGAAGAGTTTCAAACAGATTTACAGTCCCTGATGCATTTAACATTGAAATGAATTACTGCTGGTGGAGGATTGTGAGAAATGAAAACCATTAAGGGATTCATTAGTGCTTTAGACAGTCAAATGTGCTGGCCAAAATATACATAGCCAGTAATTTATCAGTTCAGTCTCTCTTCCTGTTTCTAAGTCATAGACAAGCATCCTGCAGTGCCCACCAGTTCATTCATTAGTTGTGTGTATTTGGCAAATGTTTAGGGCAAAGATCATTCAGTCTTTGAATGCTCATAATCTCACTCCTGGAAGTAGTCTGTTGTCTTCTCTTGGGCTACACGACTGAGCTACAGTCCTGAACGTTCTGCTCCCTGACTGGCTGACAGTGGATTGAGTAATTGACTGGATCCTGAATTCTCTGAGTATCTAGAAAAAGCAGCTAAAAGAGTCGAGAGACTGTCACAGTCAGCCAAAAATTTTCATGCTTGTCTTCCCCAAGCATACTATATTCTTGATATGACTGGTGGAACCCTGGTTTTCAAATAGCTCGGTTTCTCTTTGACTTCATTGAGAGCCCACTTTATATTAATTTCTCCCCATCTTAGAAGAGAGATGATATTTGTATGTGCAGGGACCATCCTTTCTGGAAAGATATGGAACTCAGGCATTCCACTACTTTCATTTATTAAGTCACTAAAATCCAATAGAGTACCGAAGTTTTCAAGAACTAAAAAGTGAAATGGAAATGCTTTTCTGTGCCTAAATAACACATGGGGCACTTGCTCTCTGTTAAGTGTTTGTTTGCATCCAACCAAGAAGATTCTTTCAGATTGACAAACTCATAAGGTCCTTGAACAGCCTGGCAGCAGGGTAAGTTGATCAGTTTACCAGTTTTAAAACTGAGTTGGATGTGTTCATGCATGGAGTTATATGAAAATGGCCTGCAATAGTGGGGAGGATTGGCAGGTGATGCTGGTATCTCTTCCAGACTATGCTCTTGAGCACGTAGGGTCCTTTGAATTATCACTGTGTTCATACAGAAGTTGCAGAAGTGAACAAGAAAAGGTTGAACATGGTTAGGTGGACCCCCAGAAATAACTGAGTGCATCTTGAGTAATCTCAGCAGTGGAACATGCACTAAGGGCCCTCTGAGAGAGAGGAAGAAAGTTCCAAATTGACCTGAAAACTTTTGCAGTTCTTTCAGTGTCTGGACAGGCTACTAACGGTCATTTTCAGGATCTGCAATGCAAAAGACTCAGCCTTGGCTGAGGCCACAACACACACAGTTTCAGGCCTGTGTTGCTTTATTTATTTCACTCCCATTATTCTACCAAGACAGAAGATAGTCCTGTACATTGGAACACCTGCATCCACCTAGGGTGCGGCACTGATTTAATGTCTATCGGTTTCCATCAGTCTTTACAAAAGCTGTACAGGGAGCAACTAACATGCAGCTGAAAATAATTAGTTCCAGCTTCAGACTTTGTTTCGGGAGAATACTTAAGTATGTGTTTTTCTTTAAGTATGTGCTAAGCCCCTTGACTTCAGTGGTATTTAAACACATCTAAAGCACCCTTCCAG
>NW_010130479.1:25730-42406 GCF_000699245.1 Pterocles gutturalis | reverse complement strand
GCTCATGTTCAGCTTCTCATCAACAAATACCCGCCAAGTCCTTCTCCTCAGGACTGCTCTCTATCCACTCTCCACCCAGCCTGTATTTGTGCTGGGGATTGCCTCGACCCACATGCAGGACCTTGCACTTGGCCTTGTTAAATTTCATGAGGTTTGCATTGGCCCACCTCTCAAGCCTGTCCAGGTCCCTCTGGACGGCATCCCTTCCCTCCAGCGTGTCCACCACACCACACAGCTTGGTGTCATCTGCAAACTTGCTGGGGTGGACTCAATCCTGCTGTCCATGTCTCTGACAAAGATGTTAAACAACACTGGTCCCAGTACCGAACCCTGCAGAACACCACTTGTCACCAGTTTTAGAAGAGAATTCATTATTTTGTCATTATGTTTTAATACACCTTCAGGGAACTTTGAAAGATCCTTTTGTACACTTAGGGAATTTAGAGACTATTTAACCACAGGTAGGTTTTAAGTGTGAACTAGCTGGGCACCTAATCAAGAGAGTGGGTAATGACTTGAAAACAAACCAAAAGATGTAGTATGGTACACTACACAAAACTCAGCTCTAAAACACAAGATGGTTCGGGTACTGAAAACTGTAATTAATTTAATTAGCGGTGAAGCAAATATATTGGAAAAATCATCAAGCGTTCTCAGGTACACATTGCCAAAGGCTGTGTGAGTGTACAAGGGAAACATCACTGACTGATCACCACATTCTTATATTCTTCCCTGACTGTCTATTTTTCACTTGTCAGAAACAGGATGTTGGATCAGAAGGACTGTGTTTCTGAGTCAGTATGGCCCTGTCTCGTATCCAGAAACATTAACTGAATGCTGAATTAACAACAGTTAGTTTGGGGGGCTTTTTTTTGCTTTGTTTTGTTTTGTTTTGTTTTGAATATACCCAAATAAACAAACCTGAACTGAAATCTACGGTTTCCTTACTATAGCAAACCACTTCTCCTAGCAATTTTTGATATTTTGTCAAGAACACAATAAATTAAAAAGGTAGTGGCTTTTTTATAACATGTAGCAAGTTACTCAGAACAGGTTTGAGTGAGAGGTGGACTCCAAAAATCAATACGCCACCATGAATACAGAAGATGCAAGTTAGATCTTCCGCAAGTTGTGTCACCGCTTGTGGCTCTCCCTGGGAAAATGAATTCACCACAGTGAGGTGCCATCAAAGTCCCCCTTGTAAGCAATTTCTTCAATCTAAGCAATAAAAACTCTAGCATCTGTGAAAACAAATGAGAATAGAATAGCTGAGGATTGCTTAAATTCTGTAGGAAACCCTAGTGCCAATGTACTCAGGACCGGTGAGGAACAGACCAGAGTCCAGGTGCACGCATGGAAGTTGCAGGTGCACAGAAGCACAGCAACAGGGCTGACATGCTGTGATATATGCTGTGAGAGTGTCTTTTGCTACTCTAGCTTTATATGGAAGCACTTTTATCCCTCACACCTATCCACCATAAGAATTGTTTTAGGCCAGTAGCAGCACGATATCTCCTAAAAACCTGAGTGGTCTGTCAGGCTATGTAACGTATCATTCCGTTAATCTGTTTGAATGAGAAAAATACTACAGATGATACCATCTAACAGTAGAGACCTAGATTATGCTTTCTGTGAAGTGGCTTCCTTCTATTCTCCTGCTGCAACACAGCAAATTCGGTGCCTTTTGTTTCCACTTTGTTTCAATGCTCTGCAGTAGAGTTTGATGCAAATGACCAATTTATAAATGAGCATAACTAGACCCAGCACCTCTACCTCTATTTCTTTTTTGTCAATTGTGCCTTAAAAGAATAAACACATTCTAGGTACCTTCACAGCCTTCCCTTCTCCAATGAAATGCACAACTCCTCAAAGCATCATCTCTTGTACTCACAGTGGCTGTTTTGAATAACAGATGCCTCCTTTCCTTTAAATTCTCCAGGTTTTTTTTTTTTTCCTAATCTCTTAAATTCAGTGCTCAGGGGAACAAAGCTATCACAGTGGGTAAGGTTGAAATGCTGTGTTTGCTTTAATATAGGGGCTCTAGAGCCTTCCCACCTTCTCAGAGTCATATTCTTCAGAGTCCTACTCTGAGGAGAACACCATCTCACTTTCCTCTCTGTTTTCTTACCTGTTGATGCAGAAGTAAGGTAAAATACTGACATCTTATGGATATAAGAAATTCAAAGTAAAATAACCAGGATTAAACAAAAAGGCTATTAATGCTGTTGGCAGAGAATAAAACAAAAATAGTGAACATTTTCAGCATTTTAACACTTTAATTACTTTTTAATATTTGAAGCGATGTGGTTATCTTCTCTGATTAATACTGTTCCTAAATGTAAATGCAAGGTCAAGATAAGTATAACATCTACCCAGCTGTTATCTGTTCCTCTTCAGTTTTCGTCTTTCTACCAAAGTAGACAAGACCTGGTGTCACCACTGTGAGAACAGGGTTGCATGGAAATGTGGTTTTTGCATTCTGAATTGTTTGATTAATATAGATTTGGCACCAGCCTGCTTTTTATATGTTTATATTCTATAATGTCCGTGAATTTATAAGATTTTTATAAAATACAACTTTGCTTGGACTTCAGAAGAAATCAGATACAAAACCTATCTACACTAAATAGCTCACTGTAATAATAAACTCACTAAACAGCTGTTCTGTAATAATATATATATGTATTACTCCACTCAGTCTGGCTCATCTCGAGCACTATATTTCTCCAAGACAGTTGACTGGTGAGACAAGCTGAATTTAGAAGAGCTGGCTGAGTACTTCAAGCACCAGAACGTTACAAAAGACACATGATGTTCAGTTTCTCAGAACAGACTAAGATACACATTTATTTTGGAGTTTGATCCTCCAAGATCTTAGCAACAAGCTAACCTCACAGAAAAACCGTCTCAAAAAACTTCTGCTTATCAACCCTCCAGCTCTTTCTGAGAGACACAAAACATCAGGATGGGTAGGCTGCCTCCATGGGCCAGGAAGAGGCCAGGGCATGTGCCCTGGCAGGCTGGTGGGCTCTGACCTGGGGTTGGGGGGCAGAGTAGCTCTCTGAGGCCAGAGGCTGAGCTGATGCTCCAAGGCTGGGGGATGACCTCCCAGTCAGGGGATGACCCCTTCCAGCTCAGGGCACAAGGCTCCCTGCTTGTTGCAAGGAGATAGTTTGTCTGCATTTCATCTTTAAGCACTTTCCAGGTGTCTTTTTAGTTTTGTGCTTGTATATATGTAGATTTGTGTATTAATATATACATATATACGGACACTGTACTATAAGCACATGCATTTCTTTTAATCTCAAAGTCAGAAAGGCAGTGATTACTGCTTCTCAAGCTGAATGTTACCAGCCTACTTAGCACTTAGGAGGTCTGAGCTGAGCCAACAGACGTTTGTCCGACTGACTGACAGTTTGCCCAGGCTGCAGAGGCACCACATTTCCTCCTCTGTATCAGGGCATAAGAAGAAATGTAGAAACAGCCACTGCAATTTGGAGGAGAAAAAGGCTCACACAAGCCAAAACGAAACAAAAAAATCCAAAAAACCAAACCAAAACAAAAATCAGCAAACCACCTTGCAAACACCCAAGATTTCAAGTACTGCAAGAAAACAGAGACAAAAGTTTGTAACAAAATAACCTTTTGAAAATGCAGTGAAGGCAATTGCTTGTGTTTATTTTATACATCATTAAAGCCTTTATAGAGAGAAGGTAAAATAAATTGTGCTAGCAAGTTTATTGAGGGTGCTGCAGACAGTGCAAACTTTATGTGAGATGGGGCTGAACTTTTTCTGTTGAACTCATCCTAGCTAGCTCACACCAAGGTTGACACTGTTCAGCTTGTGTTTTTACAATTCAAACAAGGCCTTGGTTTATTGTTCTTAGACCTAAGCACTCAGTACTTCACATATAGGGAGACACACTATTTTGTCCTCCATTGTGCAAGTCCTTCACTTTGAAAAAAATAAAAATTAATAGCCAGTTATAAGTCACAGGATTAAATGTACCTGAAATAACCACATCCCATTTAATTTCCAGAGAGAAACACTCAAAAGCCACAATCACTTCTAGGTTCATTTACACAGGACACTTCCCTGTAAAATAACAGAGGCCCTAAAAACGTACCTGCTCTTGCTCTGCAGGAAAACCAATCCCAACCAAGCCGATATTTGAAACAAATAGTATACACGAGATTACTGAATTAATCAACTCTTACACAGCAGTTTAATCTGGATTTCTCTGATTGGGCACCACCTTCCAGACATGTCAGGCTAGCACATCTCATCGCACCTTCAGCACACAAAATAACATTTTCATTTCAAGTCATCATGTGCCCAGAGCTCCATGAAGAAAGTATCAGGTTTTCATCTGAGAAGATGGAACCCATGTTCAGGCAGCAAAGCGCAATATAAAAATCAATCAGGTTCCAGAGAATGCGTAAGTTGGAAAATAAACTGCTTTCACTGTACACCAGTGGTGAGAAGTGACAGTTTCAACAGTGCTTTATTTATGGAAGAATCAGGAATCTCCTCTTTAACAGAAAAGTTGCATTTATTAAATGTACTTTACAAAATAGTCTCAGTGACAAACTAAGCCTTGATAATTATCATACCCACTTCTCCTGAGTGCCCTGTACCATCAATAGTCCAGCAGAGACTGTGGATTAAAAGCAAATCCTTCAAACAGCAGAAGTGCCAACATATATGCCATCCCTCAGATTTCCCTCAACAATACAGTAAATTTTAGGACTTGTGTTTAAAAGGAAAAAACCAACAAAAACAACAACAAAAAACCCCACAAAAAACCCCAAAATGCTGCCGACTTCAAGCAGAGCTTGTCACTCTCTGAAGAGATGCTCTGTTTGTCAGCATATCTCACTCTTGATGCAAATACGAGGCCTGCAGGAAATAGACTTTCTCTGGTGAAACACTGAATGGAGGGGAAGTTTTAGGAGAGAAACAAAATCCTTACATTGTGTCTTTTTTGCTTGCATTTAAAAGCAAACCTCCCAAGGCAATGCTAAGCTAATTATTTACAACACTACACCCTAAGTTAGCAAATGCATACATTCCTTTCATTAATGTTCCTGTGAAGAAGAAAAATCAAGTGCAGCATGAATTTTACACTTTATTTGAAACATTGGCTGCGTTCTGCTAAGGTGAAACCTAGCTTTTCTCAAATCCAAGTTGTATAGGGTCATTAGGGTTTTGTCTTGTCATATGCATTCAATAAAAAAAGAAATAAGAAACAATTTGTAAGAAATTCTGCCTTCAAAGTTCTTATTTTGTTTCTCTTCTGACCCTTATTATGAAAATTGTCTTCTCCAGAGGAGAAACCTATCCTTGAGACTAAACTCCCAAGCACTTTCATTTTGTCAAAAATAGTCCCCTATAATTTAACAGCAGCTAGAAGAACTACTCTTGTAAGGCAGCTATGCAGATGCCAGTAGGTCTGCGGAATTCCTAGGATCTTCCCAGAAATATTTTCCCTGGGAAACCACTCCTGCAAGGGGAATCCTCTGTCAGCCACAAGTGACTCTCCCTGTTCCGTACCCAGCGGGCAGCTGCAGGTGCACACCCCTTCTTCAGAGGGTGGGATAAAGCCACTTGCTGCTCAGGAGGTAGAAAACCTACTTTTTGGCAACAAGACTCCCTATCTGCAGCTGACATGAGCATGTAAAGCTGGGCATTACACTGAGGAAAGATGAAATTGTCATCCCACAGGAAATGGTCAGGGGCAAAGCAGGACCTGCCTATTGAAAAGGACTGTGGGCACAGAAAGAAAAAAGGACTGGAGAAGAAAGCACAGGCACTGGAGGAGAATAGGCTTTGTAGCAGATAAAGGCAAGAGGGAAGAAGAAGAAGAAGTGAAAAATAGAACAATGATATTTTGGGTCTTTTATAAAGGAACCATTGTTTAAAAAGAAGAAGCATAGGTCATCAGTCAAACTTCAAAATGTCACTGTCACTTAAATGTTATTGCACTTGTTACTGTGAAAGATAAAACAAACTACTTTACGAGGTATAGATCTCTCCTGCATTTATAACTTGTGGCTTAAATTCAGATAAGGCGATTTATTATATCATCCTTAAGATTTTAATAAAAGAAATAAGCCATTTTGGATCCTAAAAAAATAAAATCCCAGTGAAAAACAAATGAAACCTCTGTCCCTGGAACAGTAAAATCTTCCCATGGATAAGGGTATACTCTTAGGTGGACACCTGGCTTTAACTAAGAAATGGTTGAAGTCACTAAGCGTTAGTTAAAACAATGAAAGTGTTTTTACAAATTTTGTTTCAAACATCAATTTTAACTTAAAAAAAAATCAGAATTATTTCAGTAAAATTCCAAGATGGTAGGGGGCTGTCAGAAAACATCAGACAACCTGTCTTTGTTGCATGTGCTGCCGTTAACCTCATCCACAGGTTTAAACAGAGTACTACCTCCAAGACAAAATATGTCTGTTTTATACAGGTTACCCTGGTTCAAAGGCTGCTGTACAACGAGGTGAAGCTACAGGAAAAAATCTGAACTGTAAGTATTCTACTTCACAATATCAAATTTTTTTTGTCTTAGGAAAGCAAGCTTTAACTGTCTCTAAAACACTCATTTAGCCCTCCCATACGTACTTATTTCTGCTTCCTGAGCAAATATAGCGAACACACTTCTTCACACTGACTTCATATCACTTTATGGAGGGATGTATCTACATCTCAGGTCATCTTTGGGTTTTTATGAATATTAAAAATGAGAGATCTTGGGAAGGAAAGAGGAATCTTGGAAAGGACATTTCAGCAAAAACTTAAGGATTACTGAAAATATCTTATAATAAAGAGAAGCAAACTAGGTCACATCCTCTCCATTTCTTATTCCTCATTTCAGATAAAATATTTATTTGAAATAGTTTAAAAATGAAAATAGAGAAAAGGAACCAAGGAAAATCTTTAATTTCAGAGGAAATACAGGTTCCTTAGCACTTGAGATGATTTTGTCTTAAGGCAAAAGAGATAGGATAAACGAGATAAAGGATAACTGAAGAAGAGAAAAGTAGTTCAGAAGACAGGCAATTTTACTTGCATTCTGACACAAGTGATTTCGTAAACTTCACGGAGTGCAGGCAGAGACACCGAGGCATTGCTTTAATTAAAAAAAAATCCACACAAAAAACCTCCAAAACAAAAAAAAAACCCATCCCCACCCCCCCAAATGGCATAAATAGAGACATATTGTCCTGTACCTATGAAAGGAGTTTTAGTAGTAATGTAGCCAGAAAGGCTTATTTGTTGAAATTCTACCTCATTTGAAATATCTGCAGGGATATGATACCATTTAGTCCTGCTTTCATTATGTCATTTTACTCCCATCCTTCCCACAGATTACTTGCTTTGTGTCAGCCTCCACAATCTTACCAAACCCTTGAGGGAATCTGGGATCCACAGAGTCATTGTGAACCAGAGGATGGATGACTTCATGATTTTGGGATTATTATTATTTTCTTTATCATTAGAGCAATGCGTAGAAGCATCATCTGAAATCAGAATCTCTTTGTTAGATGGTATCATATCAAATACCGTAGGAGACATAATTTTCCTGGATATTAGTTAAACAAGACAGAAGAGGTAAAGTGGAGAAAGAGGTCACATAAGATCTCTCAGTAGTAAATCAAGGGAAGAAGCCAGGAGTAAAATTCAGGTCAGTGTCACCTCCACTAAAATAAAACAAGAAAGAAACCTTGATTTCGTAATGCTGCAGCTTTAACTTATCTGTAGTTCTTGCAAGAAATAGTACCCGTAAGCACAGGTTTGGCTAGAGAATGCAGACATGGTATTACTGTAACTGTGGTGGCTCACAGACAGAGGTGAAATTCTCTTCAGATACAAAATGTATCTAGTCTCTGGGAGAATATATACACCACATTCATCTGGCAACATCTCCAGAGATGCTATGGTTACAAGAGACAGGTTATAAAACCTTTGTTATGAAGAATCTAAGTAAATCCTAAATGGTACATAAAATTTCAGTGACAATATGAATTTTGTCCATTGTGTGGGTGACAAGTAATCTCATCTTTCTGATGGTATGAAATGGATTCCGCTCCATAGAGAACACAAATTTTAAGCGCAGAGTAATTTTCCCTTCTTTGCTGGCAATCGGTATTCATTTCATCAGCCTTATTCAATAGTGGAGGATGTCCAGGAGGGTTGGAACGAGGTGATCTTTAAGGTCCTTTCCAACCCAAATCATTCCACGATTCTGTGAAAACACCAAGAGCATAGTACTCCAGTAAATAACCAGAAAAAAAATGCTTTTTTAATTTACTTTTTTATATTAAAGATCTGTTTATCCTTTATTAAATGTCTTTGATCTTTGCTAGATCAAAGGATGATGAGGAAAAAAAAAGAACAAAAACAAGTCAAAAAACCCGCAGATCTTTAACAGAAAATGATTGCTACAAAAATTTATCTGTTGAATAAAGCAGAAGTTACACATAAATGAAACCATCAGACTTGCTTGTTTATTGTTGGCATTTGAGAGTCTGGATACAAGAAATGGATGATTAGGTGTGATGGGTTTGCCCTTGGCTAGTGCGATATTGCCATCGATGAACTCTTGTAGTAGCGATCAGCACCTGTTTGTCGACCTGCAGCAATCCCACAACAGAAGGGTCTTATGAGAGACCAGGCAAAGTAGACAGCTGTTTAATTTCCTCTGTCTCCACAGCAGCTATGCTGAAAGCCCACCCTTTTGGGTCCTTAAAGTACCCTCTCTTAAGATAGTCTATGCCAAGGATGCACGGGGCATCTGGGCCAGTCACAATGGAATGTTTCTGCCACTTCCTCCCAGTTAGGCTTATTTCAGCCTCTAACACAGTTAATTCTTGGGATCCCCCAGTCACCCCTGAAATGGAGATGGATTCTGGCCCTCTGAAGTTCGATGGCATTAGGGTGCACTGGGCACCAGCGTCCACTTAAAGCCCTGTACTTCTGGGGGTCTGATGTGCCAGGCCATTGAATCAATGCAGTCTAATACACTCCGTTATTACTAAGGATTATCCCTTTCCTCCCCCTGGCTGGAGGCAGAGCACCTCTAATACTCTTCCTCATCAGAGGATTCACTGTCTGACCTGTGCAGTGCCAGATCAGAGGTCCTCTCACCACGGTCAAGGGGGGTGATTTCAGTCTTTCAACATCTGAAGGAGTGTCGATTGTCTTCTTCAATCACTGCAGCAACTCTGCTGACATCCTTCTTAAGTGGTTTCTTCTTGACGGGTGTCTTACTTCTTAGTTCACGTAGACGGGCTTCCAGTCTAGAGGTGGGTTCACCATCTCACTTCCTCATGTCTTCTCCCTGGTCATGCAGAATAAACCACAGCTTGCCCCATGGTGTATGCTGGCTCCCTTGAACAGTGGAACACTTTCTTCAAACCGCTGAAATACTGGGCTGCACAGTTGGAGAGCAGGCTCTATCTTCTCTAAATTTCCGGGGCTCCCAGGACAGCATCTCAGACAGCTTCTCCACAGCTGAGATGCAAGCCTGTGAGGAGGCATCCGCTTCACATTCCCGGAGCCGGGCACTCACAGTACTCACGGTGAAGTCTTCGAGATTCATTATTGCCAGTGAGTGACAATAGGATGGTGGTGCACTTTGTAGAACCTTGCACCACGTGGGCCATGTGCACCGGACTTCATCTGGATCTTCAGATGTCTGCAGGTCTGTCAGATCATAATAGATCAGCTTCCGCACAGCCAGTTCCCTCAGGTGCTGGATACTACTCTCCATGTTGACCCACTTGCCTGGTTTCCATATAATATCTTCTTTGCAGCGATACTTCTTCAGTGCAGCCTTTAGGAGCCTTTTCCAGAGGCTGCAAGCCAGTTGTTCTTTTTTAACTTCTTTGCTGATGACTTTATCCCCAGCAAAATTTCCCAGCTGTCCAGCTTCTCCACACTCTAGATCCAGGCTACTGGCTCCATTATCCCAGCATCTGAGCATCCAGGTGAAGAAGGGTTCATATTTCTCACAGCCATAATCTTTTTTAATGTCTCGCAGCTCATGCCTGAATAGAGGTCGGATGGTTACCATCTCATCTATGATTTCTTCCTTTTTCCCCCATACTTGTGATGGCCCTGCTCTGGAGGGGCCTGCCTCCTCACTTTCAGGGTCATAGGTCTCTTCTTCTTCTTCCCTCATAGGAGGAGCTTCTTCCTCCTTTTCTACATGTATTGATTTTTATGTGTTCTTCTTCCGTACGGGGGCCACGATTAATGGCAGAGACTCTGGGACGCTGCTTGATGAAGTTTGAGTAGGGATGGTTGTAGTAGTTGTGCTTGGTGCTGGAGTTAGAGTCACTACTACGGGGCATATGCGCATTCTCTGTATCTTGGCCTGCATCAAAAGAAGCATGGTCAGCAGGATGAGGGATGTGATTCTCCCCCTCTGCTTCACTCTCGTGAGACCCCACCTGGCATACTGCATCCAGCTCTGGAGTCCTCAGCACAGGAAAGGCATGGACCTGTCAGAGCAGGTCCAGAGGAAGCCCACAAAAATGATCAGAGGGTTGGAGCACCTCCCATATGAGAACAGGCTGAGAGAGTTGGGGTTGTTCAGGCTGGAGAAGAGAAGGTTCCAAGGAGAGCTAATAGTAGCCTACCAGTACCTGAAGGGGGCCTACAGGAGAGATCTCTTTATCAGGGAGTGTAGTGATAAGACAAGAGGTAATAGTTTTAAGCTGAAAGAGAGTAAATTTACATTAGATATGAAAAAGAATTTTTTTACTGCCAGGTTGGTGAGACAATGCAACAAGTTGCCCAGAGAAGCTGTGGATGCCCCATCCCTGGAGGTGTTCAAGGCCAGGCTGGATGAGGCTTTGGGCAACCTGTTCTAGTGGGATGTGTCCCTGCCTGTGACAGGGGGGTTGGAACTAGATGATCTTTAAGGTTCCTTCCAACTCAATCCATTTGATGATTCTGTGAAAGATGTACAAGTCCCCAAACTTAGATTGACTTTGCACGCAAATGCATTTAAAAGTAAGAATTTTCTTTAAAACAAATTTGTAGAGAATATCCATCATTGTATTAGCACCTAAAAATGTTTCAGACCTATTTTGTGACATTCTGTTAAGATAGTTGCGAGAAAAAATGTATTCGCAAATCACATTAATACAGTCCACACCCACAACTTTCTTAAAGACTTGGTTGTATTTTCTTTGCATTATTTTTTGTATTTCAGCTATTTAGACTGCACACTCCTTTTACTACTGTAAAATTATGTCTGCAAATACAAAAGCTACCAACTTTTTACCTTTTCTTTAAGAAAAACTCATTTTCCTCATATCTGAGCGAGAGCTTGAGATTCACAGTCGAGCAAGAGAGTAACCTTCTTGCTGCCACCATGGAATCAATTCCAACAATTTTCTGACATTTAAAATACCTGCCATTCCAAAAAGGAGAAAAGCCAATACCAAATTACTTAAACAAGTAACCCTACAGTGTTAGAAACCAGCTTTACTGAGCAAAACAAGAATTAGAGAAGAGCGTTTTCTGTGAACAGCACTGATTCTGCTTACACAGCAAGCTCCTGGAGCCCTTCAGCAGCAGCCACCCCCTCCTGACTGGTCAAGGACCGCCGCAGGGACTGTCAGAAGAAGCAATGGCATCTCGCTGTTTTACACGCTGGGCTGCCTCTGGCACCAGCTTTTCTCCCATGCAGTCACAGGATAAGAGGTGGCTTAAAGACTTAGACATGTGATTAAACAGTTATGCAGTAGGTAACATGATGCACTTATTTTGGCTAGGAGAGAGTTAATTCTCTTCATAGTAACATGTATGGGCCTATGTTTTGTATTTGTGATTAAAACGGGGATGTTTCAGTTATTCCTTACACAGAGTCAAGGCTTTTTCTGTTTCTCACACTGCCCCACCAGTGAGCAGGCTGAGGATGCACAAGGAGTTGGGAGGGGACACAGCCGAGGCAGCTGATCCCAACTGAACAAAGGGATATCCCCGACCATATGGAATCGTGCTCAGCAATAAAAACTGGAGGAAGCAGTTCAAGGTGTTTCCATTTGTCTTCCCAAGTAACCGTTACACGTGATGGAGCCCTGCTTTCCTGGAAATGGATGAACACCTGCCTGCCCATGGGAAGAAGGGAATGAATTCCTTGTTTTGCTTTGTTTGCATGCCCAGCTTTTGCTTTACCTGTCATGATTTAAACTCATAAGTTTTCTCACTTTTGCTCTTCTGATTTTCCCTACCATCTGACTGAGGGGGAGTGAGTGAGTGGCTGTGTGGAGCTAAGCTGCCCGCCAGGGTTAAAACGGTTAAAACATGAGACATGCCATAGCCCAGTACCCAAATATGCACACAATTCAGGTGATCCACATACAGCCACAGTTACCCACACCACAGGACTTAGCAGACAAGCTGCCAGGCCACATTAATACCTCCAGCTCAGGTCAGGTCAGCTCAGGTCAGCTCAGGTTGGTTTGCAAACACTCTGGAAGCCAGAGGCTTTTTTCCCTACTTCAAAAGGAGACACTAAGATCATAAAAAATAATATTCATGAAGCCAAGTTGTCCCGGATCAAAATAGCAGAGGTCAACCACCAAAGTGTATGAATGACGAACTGATCAGTTGTGAGCTATTCTGATGGAAGCTATCTTTTTTTCACCTTCAGAAACCTCTCCTCTGCTTCATCCAAACAGCCAGAGATACCAGGCAAATAATCAAGAGCAACTCGTCAGTGCTGCTCCTGAGGGAACAACATCCGCCAGCATCTCTGAGGGAAAAATGAAGGTCTTGGGATACAAAATTCATAGGTGCACCTTGTTACCCAAAAATAGAGAGCCCTTGGAAAGCAGCATACTGTCCTGTTCTTTATGCATAATAATAACTAGTGCTCTTGTAGGAAATGAGGAGCATAAATTCATAGTAAATACTGTTTGGGATGAATAATTCACCCATCTCTAATTACGAGTATAGCACTCTGAAATACTATTCATGAACAGCATCCTGTAAGCCTCTGATAACAGCTGAAACAGAAAATAATATCTGGTATATTTAGTGCTAAATTCTACCTTAATGAAAACAATATAATATAGGTACTTTCCCATCTATCTATTTAGGAGTTCTACAATGTATTTTATACACATGGAACTGGAAGACTGCCTAGCAATAAAATATACTGGGATAGAAAATTCAGACACTTTCTGGGGAAGTCATCTGTTTTCCCTGAGGTCTGAGTCCTGGTCTGTCACAGAATTGCCTGTCTGCCTTACTTAGGAAGGAAAACATTTCATAAACGAAAAAGGATCATGCATAAAGAGGAAATCCAAAAAACAAACGAAACAAAAGCACCAAGAAACATTGTCAAACCTACAGTAAATACAGAGTAACTAAACAATCAAAGTTTTAAAAATCAGCATCGCTAAGGTAAGTCATTATAAATCAAAGGGCTTGAAACTATTTTTCCTTTTTTCAAAGTGTGTTTTCCTTTTATATTTCAAAACTGTGAAACAGCTGTTATTCTTAATAGATTAGTGGAGAGTGCAGATTTTGGATTCTACTAAAAATTGTTGCACCACCATAAGTTACAGTTTAAATTCTAAAATGGGCCACAGGTCCTAAAACCAATATAGAAAAATACTCAATATTTCATTCTACTTTTCCCTAATATTGACAGTATTTTTCCACTAATAATATTACCCCTTTTTTAAAATAATGTCTTCTAATATTTTTTGGGAGCACTGAAACAGAAAATACTCCTGCATACTCGTTACAGCCAAGAGTCTTTTGTTGGTCTAACATCTAATCACGGAATCATAGAAAGGTTCGGGTTAGAAACTTGGTCTTCTTGGGCCAGCAGCCTGTAGCAGACCTCCACTATAATGCCACCTGTCCCTCTCCTCCCTTTAATCCTGACCCACAAGCTCTTGGTCGGCTCCTTATCCATCCCGAGGCGAAGCTGGTCACTGACATAGAGGGTGACAGCCCCTCTTTTTCTCCCCTGTCTGTCCTTCCTAAAGAGCCTGTATCCTTCCATTCCAACACACCAGTCATAGGAGCCATCCCATCATGTCTCCATGATGCCAATAAGGTCACAGCCCTGCAGGCATGTGCACGTCTCTAACTCCTCGTATTTGTTCCCCATACTACATGTGTTTGCATAGAGGCACTTAAGTTGGGCTCCCAATGAGGCTGACTTACTGGCTGGACTTCCTGCTATGGCTTTCCTTCCTAATCATGGCTCTGAAATGCAGTTACAGATGAAATCTTAGTTTGGGTGAAGCCCGAAAATAAAAATTGTTATTAAAGTTATGATAATTAACATTTTTATTAACCTATTTACATCCTATATATACAGGGGGATGTAAGGGGAAACAACCAACATCTACAACCCTCACTGCACTATGAAGCCAGAATAATAATAGCTATTAGATAGCATTTAATAAAACAGATGTGCTAAATACATGGGCATATAGAGAATTTTAGGAAAGAATGACATTATAAAGGAGAATTTTTTTTTGCTAAATCTAGAAAATTTTCAGTGAATTCTTATCCCAGCAGCATCAACCATTGTGACATTGCATTCACAAGATGCACCCTTCATATTTTTTCTTCAATTTTACTGAAAAAAATACAGTAGGTTAGGTAGCTAAGGCAGTATGTCATATGAAGAGACATATTAATGTGGGCTGTGCAAAGAACATCTGTATACAACATCTGATCCCATCTTCCCCTATTTTCCACACCAAAAACTCTATTGTCACTGCCAGTTTTAAAAGCTTGAAGAGTGATTCAATGATGTATCTGGATCAAAGCAAAACTTCAACAGCAAAGCCCTCATGCAGGTTATACACTTGCTGAAATGATAAATATTTTTTCTACTGCTGCATGACAGGTGCTCTGAGACTGCTTTTTTTGGGGGAGGAGGGAGTGCAGAGAGGTAGTTTTAGTTTTAGAAGTGCAGACCTCAGATATCTTATTTTCTTATTAAACTAATTGCAGCGTATAACAGATGCAGTAATACAACTTTGGATAAGAACTTCACAAACATCACATACGCTCTTTTATACTTTTAATTAACACTTCCAAAGTATATGTGATGAGATTATCTGAAAGTATGGAAGTCCCACAAGACCCTGCACTATGTCATTCCATGCCATTCCCCTTTAACAAGAGTTCTTCATCTCCAAGATACATTAACAAACTCATGAATCCTCCATCAATGTGTAAAATACATTGCCAGTTGCATGAGGATAAGATAGGCAGAACAGCCCTTTAGGCAGTTTGCTTAAGCTTTCCTAAAGTTTTTTCAACTAGTATTGTTCATGAAGCAGCACTGAACTTACAGCACACGCTGGGCTCACAGATGCTAGGTGTGGTATGTGTGTACTAGCCAGCCTGCATCTAGACTGGTTTAGAGAGAACTAACTTCTCAACTATGTCAACATACTTCTTCAATTTGTAATAAACCTTTGTGATTATATTTCAGACCGGTCTCAGTGAACAAGGCCATGAAATGCCTTAATCAAAACTACCACCTTGACTGGAATGACTGATGTTAAAAGAGGGCTGCTTCATATGGGTTTGTTACTACAGCAGGATCCCTCCTAGAGTAAATAAATAAATAAATAAATAAATAAATAAAATCTTTCTAGTACATTAAATATAGAGGAAAGCATTTGCTCTACATTTAGCACCATCTGAATGATCTGATCCTAGGAAGACTTTGTTCAGTTATGCTGAATCTTCAGACCTTGTCCAAATCGTCTGGAGCTAAACCCACAGTGAAGCTTGGAACTGGGAAACTCATGCTGAGAGCAATGCCATAAACCTCACCAATGAGTTTTTGTAGGGAATTAGAGTGTTTACAGGTGTATATAGCAGGTGTGGAATGTGTTACTGACTCTTCTTTCTACCGGACCTTGTCAGCATTTACAATTTACCAGTACTTACTATGAAGTCCCTTAAATTTAATTATTACATTAATAATTAAATGATTAATAAACATTTAGTTGGACAGAATGTTTAGTATTTTAGCTTTTTAAAAAAACAGAAGGATTAGTAAGCACAATTAGTCCCTCACAGTCATTGTCACAAAATAGTGACACACAGAGTTTAAGAATATCCTGTTATTATCACTAAAAATTAATAAGGCTAGAAGGTCTGATCTCCTACCTTAGTCCTCTGCTTGGGTGACATACTTGAAAAGCTAATCAAGTAGGCTGCCTTCAATCAAAAAAACACCCTTTCTTGAAAAGTAAACATTGCATGGCAATATTTTTATTTCAATACAGTATTAAATATTAACCTTTCATATATTGCAATGGTTATCGCAGGTGCACATGGTACAAAACATTGCACAAGTATATTGCTTTCCTATAATTGCAAAACTTTTTCATATCAAAACAGTTCAACTGTCTTCAATCCTGAATTTTCATATCAAGGATATTTTGGAAGATGAAGTTGATAAAGAAAAATTCTAGATCAGAACAATTTCTTTTCAAAATCTGACACTCTCCCTTAATGAAGATTCAGTTTCCTGACTAGCTGTTCGTCTAAGCTTGAAGGGTTTGTAGCTATTATGGAATAAGCCAAAGTGAAACAAACAAACAAAAAACCGAACGATTTTATGGACAGATAACTGTACAACTGTCTTCACTGTTGTTTCGCA
>NW_010130479.1:3125-25699 GCF_000699245.1 Pterocles gutturalis | reverse complement strand
TCTTTCCCTGAGGCTTGCTGGGATGTGCTACAGGGAGAGATGGGATCCTGCTCCTGTAGCTCTGCAGCTTTACAGCAGTACCCATTTTCCTGCAGTTGAAACTTCTTCATTCAATCATTACCCAATACAGTGTACAGTTCCGTCTGCTTACATGGCTTCTATCAGAATTTTTCTGAATTTGCTTTATTGTCTTATGAAAAATTAATACAGATTTGAATAGCTAACAACATATTTTTTTAGGAAAACACTCACATAAAAGAAGAATAAGCTCTAAACATGTTTCCCTATAACAATGAAAATAAGGAAAATGCTAAATAAAATAAATTGTTCCATTTCTCAGTATGGTTGATGATGAAAGAAAAACCCAAGTTTTTTTCTCCATCATCTTTTTATTATTAATGCTATAAGAGAACTGAAATGTTTAGGAAAAGGTATAGTCAATTAAGTGGAATTTGTCATCTTCAAGCTTTATTGATCACAGTTATGCATTAGACATAAAAATTTATTATATAGCTTCTGACTTCACTGAAGGTTTGTAAGCTTTACAGAAGCACAAGTAGTAAAAAAAATGTGGGACAAGAAAGCCTGGCATAAATGAACTATAGCATATTCACATACAGGAGATATCCTATTCAAAATAATTAAATCAACCCTCCTTTTGGCTAACAGTAAAAATTAAAGGTGTAGTACTTTTCTTCAGTTTGACAAAAAATATTTGCATAGTCAGTAAAAGCTGTATTCTAATATATGAAACAAGTGAGTATAAGAGATGTTTACATATTGATTTTACAAAGTGGGTAAATTGCAGAAACAAGCTTAGGAGAAATAGTTATTTTCTCTGGTGATAAGTTGCACTCCACATTGTGATAAGGTAAGTACCAAGAGGAACTGATTTGAGTCTGTAATAAGGAATTCCAAAAGTACTTCTTCATGTCTGCTTAAATAAACTTCTAATAATTTCAGGATGGCTAGTCAGAGACATAGTCATTGGAACCAACATATGATCAACATGGGGGGAACTGCTGAGATAGTGGGAGACTAGCAAGATAAGGGAGAAATCGATTTATCAGACATTTGCAAGCACAACTAGGGGAACGGATGTTCCATTTCAGATGTGACAACTTCCCTGCTCATAATGAAGCCCAGCACAGTAGGACTGAGACCTAATGAGTAAACATTGTTACGCAGAACAGGACTGAAAATAGGAAAATTCTCCTGGGCTATAATAATGTTAATTTCTTCAGTGGCTTAGACACAATCTCCAACCCCTAAGACTTGCAGAGGTAGTTCAAGAAGTGTAAATCACATTTGTAAATTAATTTGTATGAAGCTTTACATTCTAGTTTTACTAGCAATGCGCAGTGTCAAATAGGCTGAAAGTTGGATTAGCAATAGACTGCTCTTGTATTTTTTTTTCACAGAGGAAACTTTTGGGATTTCCACCTCTTTCTGAAACTTCTCGTACCTCAGATGCACCACTTGAAGTCTTACAGTCCTGCCTTCAGACTGATATATGGAACACTCACATGGCCTCCTGCTCAGTTTCAGTGATACATTGGAAATTAAAACTCAATATACAAGCAATTCCAAAACATTTTCCCTAATTATTTTCCCCTGACTATCTTAGAAATTGTCACTTGCCTTGCTCCCAGCTCAGTGGCAACATTACCACTTACAATTTTGTCTGAGGATGGACTCCTGTACATTCTTCATTAAACTATTTCTGCAACTGACAAAGTCTGATGAACAACTGAATGCCATTTGGGATGGGGAGTCAGTGAGCCAAAACACAATTCTGTTGTATATATGAAAACTTTCTTTAGACTGAAAGGAGACAGATTTATTTTCTGTGGTAGCCCAAGAAAAGAGGACAATAATCTCGACACCTAGACAAACTGTTTAACTAAATCCCTCTTCACATTCCAGCTATGTAGCAGTCGATCCATAGTAACTAGTAACAGTCATGTAAGACTCCTCTAGTTATTGAACACAGTCCTTAAACCCAACTGTTGATTTCACTTATATACATGCTATTACACAAAACTACCACTCACAGATGCTACGACATGAAATTAGAGAGAATCAGAAACAGATGAACATACAGATAAACACAAACCACGCATTTGGATATGAGGAAGAAGGAGCAAAAAGAAAACACAACACAAGCTGTGTTCATTATTCTGAAATTTACCTGAAAATAGTTGCATAAATAACTCTCATGGGGAACATCTTTTCTGAGATCTGTTATGGAAACTGCAGTATGGCTGTACCATCAGGAAGCTCAGGTTCTGATCTTTTCGAAAACCAGAGATGTGACAGGCACTGCCACCCCCTGACATTCACTTGACAGGTTTGGGATTTATGCTGATGGGGAAAATGCAAATATTGAGAAGTTTAATCATTTGTTTTCCCTGAGAAGGAAAGAAATATGTAAAATAACTGCTTGCTATTTTTTTTCTGTCACTTCTGTTAAGCAGTGGTACAAGTGTAAACCTAAATTTTACCACTTTGTTCTGAGGGTTTGTTTTGTCTCTGACAAACACTTCTGTGGATTCATTTTGGAGGTGGTGAAGTAACATGACCTTATGAACAGAAAACATATGCCAAAGGCAACTTATTAAACCAGCTTAATAAAGATAATACAAGCAAGGTTAGTTCAGTTTAATAAAATGTTTGTCGTTTATGGCCTATATGTCAGCTGATAACAAAGCACCAAAGCAAGTCAAAATATAATTTCACCTAATGTAACCAAAAGGGGCTTGACCCTACAGGGTCCTGAATCTGATGGAATCTTTTGTGCTGGGCAAGAGAGGGTAAAAAATGGCCACATTAGGGAAGACATAAAAAAAAAAATCATGTAAGTTATAAGGCAACATAATGTCAGAAGAGGGTTTCTTTCTGGACAAAGAACTCTCAATTTTTCCCCTCACAGTTACATCCTACTCTTGTGTCCACAAGCATAGAACTAGAGCAAGATCAGGATGGAGGAATTTACTTCAAGCCTAGGTACCCGGAAACAGAATTTGACCATGCATATTGGTGAATGAGATCTAAAGTATAATTTCCACTTGTGCTAATTGCCTCTTTAGTACATCAAAGCTACATGAATGAATTCTTCCAACCACACAGAGAATAGTGGTATTTGTGTGTTTGGTTTAGTAAATGCCTTGCTTTGCAGACCTTCACATGTTGACATGAAGCACATGCAAACTAAGAGACAGCATTTGTTCAGCAAAAAAGTTTTTCCAGAAATAGGTAATGAACAATAAAATAAAAAAATAAAAAAAATAGGCAATGTACAAGAAGATAATATTTATCCTACTTTTGCAGAGGGGTAGCTGAGGTATTGGCTTCCTGAGTTCCAGGCAACTTCCTTCACCACTGACTTCAAAAAAATTAATCTAAACACTGATCAAATAGCTGACTAGCTTCTACTCTCATTTATAAAACTTATAAACAGAGATATCTCAAAGTGAAATCACTCTACAAATCCGTGAGTACCTGGATCTATTCCACCATATGCGTAACAGCAGAGTGTGTCAGTTACTTGCTGTAACCCTCGGGCTCATAATGAATGGATGCCCAAATACTGTGTGACCTCTGAATGGTCTATAAATGCACAAATTAGGAATTTCCATAAATCAATAACCTGTGTTTTAAAATGTATTTTTGTCCTTGTTTGTGCTTGAGAAGAGCTGAGACTATCACCAAGTTATTAGTAAAACCATCAACATGGCAAACAAGGATCTTGGTGTCACATTGCAGAACTCTAGGTGATCACGGTGATAAACAAAACAGCTTCAGAATAATCCAGTGTACTCACTGGGATAAAATTCAAATAAAACATCAGGTATTTCAATTTACCAACCCTACAGCATTTGTCAAGGCAGTGTTCAAAACACTCTCTTCCCATCCCCACCATTTTCTCTTTACAACCTGTTAAAATAACACTGTCTACAATTACAGGGTCATTTGTTATGCATGATATAATAGACTGCAAATATAAAAAGGCATTATCATTACTTTTGTCCTTTGTTCTTCCAGGCCAGAATATTGCATAGTTCTTTACTTTGACATTTATTGCTTTTACATTGGTAATAGAATGGTTTGTGTTGCTCATTATCTTGAATGATGATAATAGTGTTTGGGGAGCCTGCATTCCCTGTTAAGTAAAGTAAAGGCTTCATACAATTTACCAAAGGTTATTACTGGACAATTACCCACAATACAGTTCAAGTCTAATAAACGTTAGCCACATTCACTCTTAAATACCACATCTGTAGTATGGTTTCTAGGAAACTGCAGAGAAAGATTTATGACATCTATGTGTATGGGAGGAGGAGGAGTGTTTATATTTGCATAGGTATATACACATTTTTGTATGTATTTTTAGTGTTTACTAACAGATGTCCTTAGGGAAAGGATCTAATTCAAAAAAGCACCTAGCGATACAGCTGGTACTCTGAGTAAAGAACGGGGGGGGGGAGGAGGGACAAGGTAAAACCTCCGTTTTCCCCTTCACTGTCAGAAATAATGGAGTCATTCCAGATTTAAAGTAACAAAAACTGTGTCAGATTTTGGCCCAAGACTTTACATAAGAACTTATATAACAGCCTAACATATTAAATTGATCAATTAGTAGGGCATGAAATTCAGAGCCTGATTTCATCCTTCCATCCCTTTTTTTCTCCCTGACCGAAGCTGGTGCCCCATCCTGGCCGGCAGTACGGCCCCACTCCGGATGGGCTTCACTGCCTGTAGCCTGGGGGTGGCTCCATCCCCGGCGGGGGTGGCTGGGGGTTTTACACCTGGGAAAACTGCTGGGTTGAGAATCCTTGGCAACCCACTCATTTCTGAGACTTGCAGATGTTTATATGTGTATAACACTTTGTGTGCACATACACACACACGTATACAAACACTCACCATTTTATTTTTTCCTCTTCCTTTTCTGTTTGGTACTCCAGTTTGCCCGTGGCTATTTGTGTTCAATTTATGTTCATCAGCTCATTTGTCTAGCAGCAGCACTTTCAATGAAATGTTTCTATTTGGTGCCAAGCAATAGCAGCTAGAGTTATTTGCCCTATGAATCTTGGTAGATTAGTTTTTGTAATTTACATGCATATCCAATTTCTACCAATTTTCATTGACAATTTTCTTTTTGGACTTTGTTTCATTTCTATTTTTGAGCTGTAACATTGTTTCGGATTTACAGCTCTCTGTAAACTTTATTATCTATTCTGCATTATTGTAGTTATCTAGTAATGCAAAAGTGAGAGAAAAACCTTTAACTCTAAATATTAAAATAGTCTGCAGAAAATGGACTTAATGGTTCATGAAATAAATGTCATAATATGAAAAAACATATTTTAATGGAAATTTGTTCAAAGCCTCAGATGTTTCTTTTCTGACTAACATCAGTTACTGTTCTTTATATGAATCACAAAACACTGACTGATTAGGTCATCTGGTTCATCCATATGGAAATAAATAATCTTAAAACTACACAGATTTGCAGTTATGATGAGTTGACACAAGATGAGTACAAGCCTGTGAATATAATTGCAGCCAGCTGACACACCTGCGATTGGTTTGCTCTCAAGAGGAAGCATATTGATGGCTGGTATTTCTGATGTTGCTAGAACAAGATAAGCTGTAAACCACGTTAATACTCTTCCATGCTGTGCTAGAAAAGCTCAGCAGATGTTCAGATGAAGTAAAGAGAACCATACAATTGCTGTTATTAGAACACTTGATACTATAATGGGTGGACAAGTGTAGGTAGGAGGTGAACACCTGCGGAGCTGGGCAGGTTTGCTCAGCATGGGCCCAATCCAGTCATTGCTCAGGGTAAGGGAGGGCTTTCCAGAAGCTGCTGTGAGATTTCAGTAGGACTAAATGTACATAAGCTGTACAGACCCACTCAGAAGCACTTCACCCACTGCACACAGTAAGCCTGGCCCCACACCTCCCCTCTTGTGCATAGCAATTGGATACGTAACGTCTAAATGCATTTGGTGCAGGGTACAGCTTAGAGAGTACAGCTGTGGTAGCGCTGATGCCTGATAGCTGTGGACCTGCAAACTAGTTTTTGTTAAAAACTGGAAAGCAGAAGGTGCAGCTTCAGCAGGGGAACTGGGTGCCTGGAGAAGGCAGTAAGCATTGCCCTCAGAGTCTCCCTCCCAGACCTGCAATAATACAGAACATGTTTGTGAGTATTTTCAAAATAGCCTGGGCAGCTTAGATACACAAATCCCATTAAAATTAAATCAACGTACTTGTTACTTCCTCCTGCTTTCAAGATTTCAGCTTATTTTTAAAATCACAATAGCAACATACATAATGAACAGGTCTAGCCTTTCAACTTTCCTTATCCTCTGGGGGAGAAATTGGGGGTGAATTCCACTGCACAGCAGAGATACAAGGTAGCAGGCAGCTTTCCCATATGACAGAAGAAATTAATTCCTCCAGGTCTGTATATCCTGACAAAAAAGGTATGAACTTTTTCTTGTACAGCCACCTTTCAATAAATGAAAGAAGAAGACAGCAAGAAAATGTGTGTTCAAATCTAAGCAATAAAAAAGTGGCTACATTTTGGCGAACACTGTTGCATTCAGAGGAACAACAGAAACGTTCGGCTGTGCAGTTTTGATAATATAGTGTATCCCAAAGAGACTTTTTTTCCCAAATTGAGGCAGGATCCTCATAAAGTTGGAGAGACTGCACAGAATCTCATAACTGAGCTGCACATAGGCTAAAATTCAGCCAGGAGAGAGAGAGTAGTCACTGTGGAGCTCAGCAGTCAAGCTCAAGGCAGCAAAGGCTGGAAATCAAGCAAGGGCAAGTACTATTGATGCAGTCTTCCCCCAAATGGATACTGGTGATGAATGCGTTTCAAATGCCAATAACCCCAACCTTTGTTCAGTATGATACAAGCTTTGCATTACATTATTGGCAAACACCTTGCTGCTATTTGCCCCTGTGCTGCCATTTGGTGCCGGCCCATCTGGGCTTGCAAGCACTCCCTTCTTTGTTTTTCCTTTTCACTGACTGTAATTACTTCCCCAATGACCTAGCAAACTTCACAAACTTCTTGAATGAAAGTGACCTTGATGCCTAAGTAGATTTTCTCTTTGTCTTGTTCAGTCCATTTTAAATGCAAGTTCTACTGCTAGGCTTGTATATTCATTTTAGTTGATTCACGTTTTTATCAGTAGTTTATTTTAGTGTAGTTCCTAAAACAAAGGATGATCCTTTTTGATATGTTTGTGCAATTTACACTTACACATCAGGTCTGTAAGGGGATCCTCCCTTTGTCAAATCTTTAAAAGGATTTACCTCTCTCCACCGCTCAGACAACACCTTGCACCTTGGCTGCAGGGAGCTTCTTGCTTTTGGTGCCAAAGTAGAATTTTGATTTTACTCCTTTCTCCTCCCAAATCCAACTTCTAGTGCCATTCTTGTCCTTAGCCCATTCATACTATGGTTTAGAGTAGCAGAGATATCAGTTCAAATCCTCTCTTTTTTCCTATGAGAACCTGAACCTACAGCTCTGCCAGGCCACAGAATGTAACTAACCTGTTAGAACTGTCCTGAGGTGCTCCTTTTCAAACTATTCCACTTTGCATGGAACAACTGAAAATGGCAATTTTCTCTGGTTGAATTAACTTAATTACATCCTATTGAAAAGGCTGCATACAAAATTCAATCATCAAGAGTTCAGGCTTTTCTGATACACAGTGTCAGCCACAATCCATGGAACAACACTGTTGGCAGCACAGCAAAAGCACGCACCTCTGCCACTACCAATCCATTGCGACCTAAAACCCTCTGCAAGGGCAGAGGTGCAGAGGAACTCCTGCTCTGCTGAATACAAGAGTTCAGTTTTAGTCCCAAAGAGCTTCAAAAGACTGAAATCTGACAGCAAGGGCTTGCAGAGCTTATAAGCGCTGCAGTAGCATGCTTTGTGTCCATGCAATTCACTATCTCTGAACACACTCTGTAGTGGGGACCAGGCCAGCACTGCTATTGCACTATTTTTTGGCAGTGAGAAAAGTCAGGGTGTCCCTAGTTTTACATATTTTAATCTGCACAGATACCTAAATTCCTGCCTAATAAATGCATTTAGGAACAAAAGCCTCAGCCAAGATACACCTGCAGCTGCTGTACACATGCAGTACTACTGCTGCAATGTGGAGCTCTGTGAATTGATAATTATTTTGTCTTGAGGGGTAGGAGCCTAAGGCCTGAGCGAGAACAGACACACTTGGAATGTAAGCAGTGCTTTTCTGCCATTTGCTTTTGGTTTAGACATCACATGAGGGGCTATTAATCACTATCAAAATAACATATCTAGTTACACATACAAGGAATTGAGTAAGAAAGGGTGTGAGAAGCAAGTTATAGTGATCACATATGGAAAAGTGATATGCTAACAGATTCTGACATAGTAGGTCTTGAACAGGAGCCTTACAACTGGAAAGAAAGTTTGTCTTCCTGAGCAAATATTTTGAAGTCTGGTTGGAAAGAAAAAATATTTTAATTCTTTGAGGAAAAAAGTATTTCCTGGAAGACTTTTGAGACCCTGAGAAAACAAAAAAACATATTTACCCCCTGGGGAATTTTGCTGCAATATACCTGAATGAAACATTCTGAAGTCCATTATCGTTCAGGAGTTTTTGGGGTTGTTTTTTTTAAAAGGAAAAAAGTATTTCCTGGAAGACTTTTGAGACCCTGAGAAAACAAAAAAACATATTTACCCCCTGGGGAATTTTGCTGCAATATACCTGAATGAAACATTCTGAAGTCCATTCAGGAGTTTTTGGGGTTTTTTAAAAAACAAATAAAATATAATTAGCAAATGTTGTTACAGAAACAATAACATGTAAAGCAAATAAACTTTTAACATTTTAGCCTTTTGCCAGTTTATATTCATATTTAACTGCTCAGACAAAAATACCAAATAGACAAGCTAAACCATCGTCATCAGTAAAGCAAATGATCCATCAAGCAGGCATACATATTCAAGTCCCTCTCCTGTGCAAGCAGCGACTTTGAGGGCCACTGTGATGCCAGTGGGGCTGTGCATATTGCCTCATGCAGAAGCAGCGTTTATATTCATATTTAACTGCTCAGACAAAAATACCAAATAGACAAGCTAAACCATCGTCCATCGTCATCAGTAAAGCAAATGATCCATCAAGCAGGCATACATATTCAAGTCCCTCTCCTGTGCAAGCAGCGACTTTGAGGGCCACTGCGATGCCAGTGGGGCTGTGCATATCGCCTCATGCAGGAGAAGTAGAGTCTGGAAGAGCATTCTTCTGAATGAATGCTTCTGCCCAAAGGTGTCAGCTTGGGCTGCCATGATTGTCACTGGAAAGAAATAGGCACTTCTGTGCCCATTGTATTAACCTTAATTACAGACTAATTGGTTGTCTCAAGACGTCCAGATGAGTCATTCCTTAATGCCCATTTCTTGTCACTGACAATGTAGAAAGAGGCGAGAAAACCAGGTGTAGAGCTACATCTACTACAGATGCCTGAAGTTATATGAAATTAATTCTGCCTAATATTTATTTTTGCAAATGATATTGACTCAAAAGATCAAAGACACTAAGAAAGACAAAAAGCTGGCACTTCTATTTGCTATAAATTCTGGATTAGGCTTCGGTTCTAACCTCCTTCTTGTTAATATTCAAGAAAGTATAATCTGTGTGAAAACTAATGGAAAAAGAATTACTGCCTTATAACCAAGCAAAGTAGGAACACAGATACAGTTGTCTAGAAATTTGATTTGTGCTGCATACTGAATGCACTCCTGGGAGCTGCAGTACATCATGGTGAGGGACAGAAGTGATGTTTTATAGACATTTTTATGCTTAAATAGGTACTACCTCCACCTGAGCATAAGGTGCATGAAAGCTGGCGGGTTTGATCCTGCAAGGCCCCCTTGTGCTAAATGACTTCTATTTTAATTAGTAACGAGGGGATAGACTCGCAAGTCTATTCTCACAGGTTGATATTACAATAAAAGATCTGTCTGGAAGAAAGTCTCAAAAAGGCACTTAAAACTTAACAAGTCAAAGTAAACTGTCTCCTATTGAACCTGTATGGTACCAAACTCCTCTAAACGACATCTCAAATTTGAGACCATATCTGAACCGTTATGTCTGCTGGGCATGGGGAGAAGGCAGGGGGCTGCAAAGTGCCCTGTGCCTCCCCTTCTCCCACTGCAGGCAAGGAGGTGGCCAGGGAGCTCTCATCAAGTGATGGGAGGAGGTTTGTGGAAGACCCACGTGGATCAAAAGATTACAGCAGCAGAACTATTTCAGATCTGATGTGCCAGCCTGACACAGGTACGTTTGTCCTGTCCCTGGACAGGATCCAGGAAAGCATAAGTGCACAGGGCAAGGTTTGGGTCCTTCAGAAGTGAGCCAGGGATGCAGTCCTTTCCTCAGCACATGGGGCTGTGCAGAGAGGAGGGAAACTGGGGATTCACCGTGTGAAGCCTGGAGACTTCATTTCCTTGAAAGGCAAGGAAAGGAAGAGAAGACAGAAAGCCTTCCTTAGGAAACCACCCGCTGAGAGACCATTAGGCTGAACACTTCTAAAACTATAATTGCTTTATTTACATTTCTCAGACACCCTGCATTTCTGCAGGGGTCAATTTTCACTCCAGACAACAACAAACTAAAGCTCAGCTGTTCCTTATCAGTCTGTACAGGAGAGCCAAGCCACACTATGAAAGCTACCTGCATAACTAGTGATCTGACTCTGCAAAGCAGAGGAAGACCTTATGGATTTGGAGTCCTTAATTCTGTACAGTGTACCCCTGAAAAGCTGAGGCTTGTGCCTTTCTGAATCTTCAACTGAGCTGCTGAGAAATGTACTTATTTTAGGTCATTAACAGAGCCACAACTACAGAAAGGACTCCTCCTGGGAAATGGTCATTGAAACCAAAAAACACTACCTGAACAGCTGGCACTGTAAGACCAATGGAAGAAATACTGCAGGAATAAAGTTTTTATATAGACTGCATACCTTTCTGTTCTAAGGCTGACCCATAACTTCTTTTAAACAGCTGATATTAATAAAGAAAAGAAAATGGCAGAAGTTACATAGTTCTCATCAATTTTTTTCAAAATGGTGTAAAAACATTCTTAAAAACTTTTAGTTCAATATAAAACAAGCAAACAAAAGACCTAAACATGAATCTTGTTTCTTCAGAACTTTTCCATTAATTTTCATTCTAATTTCCATTTAAAATCCCACTCCTTTACAATCCTGACCTACAGTTCTAGGCAGGTAAGTCTAGAAACACTAGTGCTGCTTCAGAAAGACAGAGGTACACAAGTCCCTCTACGATTCTTAGTTGTGAGAAAAGAGAAATACACCCTGAGGAATATCTGCTTAATAGCAAGAAATCAGAAAATAAAGATGATGAGTTATTTTCCATGTGTTTTAGTTGTTCTTGCTACACATACCAGCATTAACTCAGGTTCTCCCTCAGCCTACCACAGTTCTGTGCAAGGCACAAACCCTTCTCATGCTCCTTCCCTGTTTGTGAGACACTAAGAAAAAAGGCATGGCAGTAGCAACATAAACTCCAGTAAACCTTTTGATCTCTGTAGCTGAAACATAAAGGAGGGGAAAAGAGCATGTATGCTATCTCAGTGAGATTACTCCTACAGGGCAAATAAAACTAAGCTATATCCCAGAAATAGATCCCACAATTATGCTATATCTAACAAACATAATAGAGGTGATCAACTTCTAAATTCAGAAAGGGGTGTTACACTGCCCTGAGCTGATGGTTCTCATTCTTGTTAGAAGGAAAGATAACTGCTATCACTAGAATAAATAAAAAATAACAATAAAAAACCCCAAATAAAACTCCTCAATCCATTTTACAGTAAAAGTAGCTTTTTATATCTAAACATCATTGCACAAGTAAATCCTTACTTCCCTTCACACACCCTCTCAGTCATTCATGTTTCTATGTATAACATGTATGGAGTTCACACAATAGGGAGGAAAAAAAAAAACCCAGAGAGAATGCATGTGCTATCCTGAAAAGCAAACAGCAATACTGGAAAAGAAATTAAAACTTCATTTGATACTCTGGCATACAGACATCTTAATGACTTCTTGGATGCTCTCCTTACCAAAAAAATACTGTATGCAGGCCTAGAGTTTCTGAAAACAAGCCTGTTCTTCATGTATAATGGAGATTTCTGAAAACCTTTTTCTTTACATTAACACAATCTCTCTCTTCTTCCGTTTCTTTCAGTTGATCACTTGCAAACTTCCAAATATGGATCTTTTATAGTAATTTCGTCTGTTACCATTTTTTTTAATGCAAAACCAGGTACTATTGTGCTTGAGCTGTAAAAACAAATCAGGGTCACCTGCTTCTTTTGGCCAAGCCTAATTTTATTTCTTGAGTCACTACATACAAAATTAGCAGCCTACATTTTTATGTCATCTGTCAACCCAGAAATTATAATCCTGCATCTAGCCTCTCTTTTCCTGTATCGTCCCTACGATCCCTCCCTGAATATATTGTTATTTTTTGTGCTGAAGGAATTAATAGCTTAGAAATGCATCTACTGCAAAATAAATAAAAACACACTGCAGCCAAAGGTGTGGCTAAACTCTCCCCCTAGAAAGCACCTAGGCAAGCTTATACTGTTCACCTGTACACTTCTTGTTTTCAGGACTAAATTAACTTTTTTTTTATTTATCAGCTAGGGACCATGACTGGTGACACAAAACATGCAGGACATGAATTAAACTTCTCAATTTGTGATGACCTTTACGTAAAGAGAAGCCAGAGTAGTTCTCCCAGGAGTTGCAGTGTACTTGCACTTCCCATTTCAAAGGCACTTTGTCTTCTTGAAGAGAAAGTCCATTAAGTCCAAGAGTTACGCACATATTCATATTGCTTTGAGATTTGCTGTACTTCGTGGCATACAGTGCTTGCAGTTCAGAACTGGATTCACTTGAACAAGGCAAATCTAATATGCAATCCCAAATTGTAATCTGTTCACATTTTCTTTTCTTTTGTGCACACCTGAGATTTAAATTACCTATGTAACTGTTCCCAGACAGGTTTTAATTAATCACTATTTTTAATTATTCACTATTTTTAATTATTCATATTTAGCATAGCCTCTGCATAACACCCACTGATTTTTTGAGAAAGTAATTTTGCAAATACTATGGGACTGTAAAGCTGGAAGAGCCCTCCTACATTACCAAATCCAGTCTTCCACTGTGATTAGCAAACATACATCTATGTTACAGTCCTCATTTTCACATACTTCCTTTATAAAATTTTCTTTTGATTATTAAATATATTTTTTTTTTTGCTTGTAGAAAGGCAAGGGCTGAAAGATAGCCATGCCTGTGAGCATCTCAGATGTCGTTAGCTACCCAGAACCTCATTGCCTCAATAATCTGGTGTTTTAGGTGACTTTGTGATGTTGACAAAGATGAGCCATCTGCTTGCTACCCATTGAGGCTTCTCCGGGGGCAGCTATAAGGGACTGTTCTTCAGGCACATTCTGGTGCAGAACTCTCTTGAGACAGCGTTTCACTGCTCTGAAATTGCCTGGTCGCTTCCATATTTTTGCTCAGGCCATGTAAATAGGGTTCAAAATATTATCTAGGTGAAAAGAAAAATTAGTCTCTTTTTCACTTCTATGCTGAAATGCAAGGTACTGAAAGCCATATGGCTACTCTTCTACCACTCCAGGGATCACTAAAACAGCATGCCAGAAGAAGCATATCGAAAAAGCATTGACTGTCTGGAAGGAAAATAGGAGGCAGACAGCTCTGTGAAGGGTTAACCCTAGCACTGCTTTCTACCATGACAGAATCTACCCTTTGTTCTGAGGACAGAGACATATCCTTACAGTACTTCTACATAGGCTGTGTCATCTTCATTCTCCAGGCAAGGGACTGAAGAACAGATTTTTAAAAGGCATTTAGGCTGTGTTTACTGTTGTTGTTTGTTTACTCCCAACACTTCCTCTCTTTGTATCAAAACGGTTTGCATGCCTTCTAGTTAGCAGTCCAGCCTCAACAGGACAGACAGAAAGTAACATCTTCTCCACTCCTCATCATTCCGGTCTTATTGTAGCACAGTGTCTGGGACACTCTCCTGAAGTCAGAAATACAGCTGTCCTCTCTCAAGTTTCCGCTAAAATCCCAAGCAATCATGATAGCAACTATTTTTCCCACTCAACTCCAGCCAGCGCTTGTATCCTTATGGCACAGCCTGCATTCCCATCCCTGCTGCCACAAACCCAATTTCCCCAGCAATATAAAACCTAACTGCATACTAAATATGCAAAGTCATTAAAGCAAGATAAATGAAACAAGTAGGTTTTAATGCCCTTTGCCTTGAACAGCCTGGAACAAGGCGTCCCATTTTTTCAGGTGAGTGACGGACCTGACACAGCAGTATTTAAAAGTCTGAGCATAATTTTTTTTTTACCTTGAGTGAAGTGAGAATGAGTTGTTCCTCATATGTTAATATAGTTAACACTAAGCAATACTAAAGTCCAGGAGTAGGGTGTGTGTATGTGTTTGCTTCCAGTAATGACTTTATATTTTGGATCTTTTTTGTGGTAGATTTTGTTAAAAGGGTAATGACTTGATTCCAATTTTTAGCAATTTACACAGCCACTGACATAGGAAAAACAAACAAGACTGTACTCATTGAAATTAAGTCCTGATGGTGATGTTTCAGGAGGCATTTATTGTGGCGGGAGTAAAGAACTACAGAACCAATAGCAAATGCTGAGTACCATATTAACACAATATTTTCAAATTTTTGACCCAGGTGATCAGCTCTACTGTCTGCTCTCAGACATACACGGTCTCAGTTCTGCATGGGGTCTACTTTATAAAAAGACAAGACTATCAGGACAGACAACCCCCAAGCAAATTCCATGTAATTCTCTTAAACCCAAGGCTCTTCTGTCTGAATTGTTGCTTGACACTGGGTCTCTTAACAGACACAAGGAGGCACGACAGAGTATAGTCAATGCACAAATATCAGCCATGAAGAATAGCATCCAACTTCTGGAGCAAGTTATCAGGGCAATACAGCAAGATAAATTTTAAAATTTCATCCACATCTAGATCACCTTCTCAAATAGAGGTACAACTCTATGGAATCACCTCACTTTCTTCCCTTGCTCATCACCTGGTTGAAGAAAGCAACCCATTTCCAGACAAGTAGGACCCTCTACATTCCATTCTTGTCTTAGATGGACAACTATATTTCTTCAGGAAGTTTCCCAGGTTTTGGAGGGGGTTTTTTTTTGGAGGGTGACAGAAACAATTATTTTAAATACTAAGCTATGATCCATAAAAGTGTCTATATTCCTTTCAATATTTGTCATACAATATTTGTCTCATAACACACACGAGCTATAATGATGGAAATATAAGAGATGCTCTTGGCACAGCATTTGGCCCGTTGCAAACATGCCTTCACAGGAATCCTTTTTTGCTGCCAGTGGCAGAGACTGAAGTCTGAAATCTGGACTCAGTCAGAACTTGGCAGCCTCCAGATAGAAACACAACCCACCATCTGCCAAACCAACACCCTAACAGATTATGCTGTTACACTTTCTCTATGCTGGTGTCCACCAGCAGCCCAAAAGAATGAATTGCTTTTGTGCTCTTCATAAAAGAAGGCAGTACAGACAATTTGAGCTGTTATAATGAGCTTCACCTGCTCTGCAGTCATGTGGGGCTCAGTTTGTGTTCAGCTTTTGTGTTCCTGTTTTACTGGATACGGCTGTGAGTATTTGTGTGGCTGCAAACATGCATGCTCAATGTTTTTGATATGACAAAGACCTAGCACAGAAGCAATCATGCAAAGGCTTTATACTGGTTTTGCCATCAAGGCTTTTGTAGCATTTGTACAGTTTTTTTGGCCTCATCCCTATATTTAAATCCAGACAGACATTAGCAGGTTAGACTGGCAAGTCCTTTGGCAAAGTGCTTGGCTGAAATTGGTTTATATTTGCTAAATAAAGTCAATGAGACTTGTCAGCACGATGAGTTATAGGGAGCTGCTCAACTTACTTTGAGATAACCCAAAGAATAATCAATTGCCTAGCTGTTTGAGTTTATTTTTCTTAATGTGGCTGATACCTTAATGAGTTTCTAATTCAGCATGTGCAGTATTGCTTTTAGTAAGATGAGACAGTTTGAGGGATAAAGAGGAAATTTTGACTCTAACTAAACCATCAGAGTAAAGCAATATTCATGTTTCCCTCTTCTTCTGCCTTCCAAGAGGGCAAAATCAAATTGATGTAAATACTCCTACATCAACACAAGTTGACAGAGAAAGTGAAATGAGCTATCACAGTATAATGTATGTTTTATATTGTTTTAACTGCAGGACTTTTACTAATTCAGTAAAGTCAGTTACAAAAATAATTTAAAATCTTCCAACAGACATAGTTATGCCACTAAAACTTTGCAGTCACAAGGCTAGAAAACCAGAATTAATGCTTGAAAAAGCTAAGCACTAGCAATGTTCCAACAAGTCAAATATTATTTAGATTTCTGGTTGGCCCTGGCAACTACAAAGCTCTGGGTTTGGTGATACTGTTCCAACTTTAGCCTTCAAAGCCACTGCCACCTATCCACGTCAACATGAAGCTGCAACTGAAGAGTTGATGCTGGCTTGCACTGAGGAAGCAGAATCTCGCCTAGTCCCAGAGAACTAAACATCAACCTGGCTGGTGCTGTTTCATCCCATACCAGACATTTTCACTTCAAACACTAGCTGTGTCTAACTAACTGTGTTGCAGAAGCTAGGCAAACAGCTTCCCAATAAATCCAAGCCCTCAAATGGATGAGAAGGGAGTGGATCTTTTGCAGTGCTTAGAAATCAGTGTCATGCCTGTAACAGAGCTACATGCTCTGCACTACTGAATAGAGATTAGTGGAGAGCCTGAAAGGCTCTCATATTTTTTACATGGTAGAGCTTTTGCACTTTGCATTTTCTCTTTTTTCTTAAAATAATAAAAGAAAGGCAGTATCTGTGCTGTTAAATGCATGAAGAAGGCAACTCAGATAAAATTTGTCACTTGTTCAATGACCACAAAGAGTGTCCACTCCTTTCCAATGATACCAAGCTCAGGAAGAAGTCCTATACAGGAGTATGCCTACAAACTCAGGATTAAAGGATAAATCAGTTTGGAAGGAACCTCAGAATGTCCCTGGGAGCTTGATGAACAGCAAATCAGTACTCCATTACAACCAGTAGATCACCTTCTGCTTCATACACACATTGGTAATTCAATTAAATTGCATTAAAATATTTTCCAAGAACTTCACTCTGAGTGACTTAATGAGTTACGACTCTTATAACTACATTGCAGCGTTTGGAAAACCTCGCAACAGGTATTCAAATACTACAGACTGATAGAGCAACAAACCACACACAGGAAAGTGTGAGCTATGACCACTGGCAAGAAGTTTCCAAGGACTTCAATGAACACAAGAGAAATAGGCACGAGGAACAGCAGCCAGCAGATGAATGCACAGCTTCAAACAATGTTCAATTTGTCCAAGGCCTGTGAAACCTTGTTCACTACCAGCCAAAGACAAACTATTTTCCTTCTTAATGGCAAACTGGGCACTGGGCAGCCTTATGTAAAAGACATGGCACTGATCCCTTTGCAACACAGCTGGTAGGTGTGGATAGCATTCAACCCTCCAAGTTTCCCAGCAAATGTTGTGTTAATGTCTTCACAGAAAGGACTAATGTTCCACGTCAGTCAGGGTATGTTTTTTAGTGACAATCAAAAGAAAATCTGTATCACAGCCAAAAAGCTACCTTCTTTCATTGTCCTGGCAGCTCTCCCTCTTATCTACAGGCCTGTGTCTTTGTTAGGTTCATTTTCTCTGTGTGCAATAGAAATCTCATCTGCTATACCAAGAGAACAGCTAGTTCTGTTTCGCCCTTGGCAGACGAGATACCAAACCTCCCCAGTGTCTGGTTTTTTTCTTCTCCCATTCCCAGGCAGCTATAACATCCTGCTTGCCATCCAGAATGTATCGGTGTCTCTCTCAATTTAGATTTTATTTTTTTAATTTTTTTTCTCTCCTTTGGGAGTATGAGCTTAAGAGCGTTTGCTGAATACAGAACTATTAGCAAGTCCAGCCTGGCTCCCTTTATTTCTGACCATGTAGTTCTGGGCTGTTTTTTCAGCTCGTTTTGTTCTCCTCAAGTCAAAGAGTTATTCTCATTTATAATTCCTGTAACCAGACTTTCTTTTTCCCAGCTTACTGGTCATACACAGTGCTATTGCTCTGGACCTGTCATTCACTAAATTATTTTCCAACACTTCCAAAAGCATACAGCTTTCAATATGTCCACAAACTCTCAAGTATCCATTGGTGTGCACATACCCCAAACTGCTGACTTTCAAACACCTGGATTAGTCTCAGCAGTAAAATCCAACATCTTGTCTAAGCAGACACTCCTTCAGCAAGGACAACTGCATCAAGCACATGACAAACAGCCAAGGAACAGGAAACACTTGCATGCAGTTTAATTCACCTTCATTTACAAGTGAACATGCTAGGCAGGAGGGCAAATCAGAGTCACTTAAAATATTCAGTATTATAGCATTGATTTTTGTTGCATGCCATCTTTTATGAGTGTGTCACCTAGCCAATTTTGCATCATTTTCTGCTTGTTCTCAGGCTTTCTACCTTAAGTAGCATCACTGGTTCCAAAGGGACCACTCACAGCTGATAAACTCTACGTACTGTACTCAGAGCACAAGCAAGTTTTCAGACTATATAGCAAAGGGAAAGGATACTTTTCCATAGCTACTTACTGCATCACCTCATACGATCTTCACACTCTGCTCATAGTAAATACCAGTGTCTTAATTTTCTGCTGAACTGGTATGGAGATCTCACAACCTCATCTTGAGAGAAATGAAATAGCTTAGAAACCTAGCAATATGGGAAGGCATAGGTAGGTTACCACAAGGGAAAGACATCATTTTCCTCCAGAAGATACACTCAGAAGGTATGTCAACACGTGTTTAACCTAAAGGTTTTAACTGCCATAGAAATGAAGGCATGGAACAAGCAACAGAGTTAGTGCTTTGATCTTAACGAATTTAGTTTGCACGTATTAAGTTACCTATAAGTGTTGATGAAAGCAAAATGATAATTCTGGAGCACAGTAGACAAAATGCAATTAAAAGCACTAGCGCAGCAGCGCACCTGGGAGTTACATTTGTGCAAGAGAGCAATTCAGTAACAGATTGGGGAAATACATCTCACAAACATTAGTGTAATAACTGCAAAAAAACCTATCAGATTTCTTTAATTATGGCATAAGCTTAATCAAATTACAAAAATCTTAGAAATGTCTGTTTCAGCAGCTTCTTCCTAATGGCAAAATAATACAACTGCGGCCACTAAACAAAATTAATTCCCTCCTGGTAAGCCTGCATGTGGAGGAAAACCTTCTCTTTCTACTTCATGAATCCATAATTTTAAGTGCAGACTTCGTCATATACTGGTCACTGCACAGTAGTTGAAGATCTAGTAAAATGAAGCAAAGAACTGTTGGCATGTAACACCATCTCATCTTTCCAGCAATAGCAGTTTTCACATATGCACCATATAGGAGAAGAACGTTAAATAGACCTGTTGTAACTGATAACAAATGAGGTTGTAAGCTTACTATATGTCCTGGAAGATTTAGAAATTTCTGTATCTAAAAGTAGGATTAACAGAGCTTGCAAAGTCTCACAGAAGAAAGGTACCTTACTGGCTCATTTAGTGTCAAACAATCACCCAGCCACATCACCCAGTCCCAAGTGAAAATACAGGCAACCTTCACAAGGTCACTACCCTCATGGATACGACAGAACTTAGTCCTGTCACATCTTAGACAGCTATTCCTTTTCTTACTCTTTCTCTTTTGCCTTACAGTGGACCTAAGAGGCATGTATCAAGATCTGCATGGATCAGAAATGTAGGGACCAAGACGTGGATGGTTTTGAAGACCAAGTGATGGAAGTTAGGGACCTGGTGAAGGTCAAAGACAAAGGTTTGAAGACAAAACTGTCTGGAAAAGAAACAAAGAGGATAAAATTACACTCTCCCTCACTAATGCATCACAGAACATTTTCTGAAAGGCTATTTCAAATCAATTTAAGTTCAAAACTGAAAAGTGCCCTAGGAACCCTAAGTGAAAAGTAACTGTAAACTAGTAAGAAATCAAATTGCAAGAATGTATTCACTCTCCCTGCAGAAACAGCTTTATAATGTCACTTGAAGGACATGGAAAGAATGCAAAATCACACTAATTATTTGCAGGTGATTCTGAGAACTAGGGCATTCTGTGTAGCTGAAAAAATAGTATACTGTATGCATCCTGAAAAAAATGTTTGTAGAATATGTCAATATGCCTATTTAGAAGTTAAATTTGAAACAAAATGGAAGTATAGTGCATCAGTAATGTAGACTTGCTTAAAAAGAATAATCTAAGCTAGTAATAGAGGACAAATTTAAAGTTTGCAATTAAGCAGTCACTAAAACAAAGAGAAAAAGAAGTAGGAGTTTCCTACCCCACACAACTCAGGTGCTTAGGAAGACACTCCTTGGACAAGCCCTGAGCACCCTTGTTTCTGGCTGTGCATGTACAGCACTCCTGGGGTCTATAGGGGACACTGGTGAACACAGCTGCAAGACACTACATTGAATTCTGGGTCCTTCTGCACAGGAAACCTGAAGTGGGTGAAAAAAACAGAAACCCAATGTGCAAGAGCTTGAAAAGAGTTTGAAAAGAGAATTTAGGGGAAAATTGAAAACAAAGTGAACTGGCTTGATAACTTATACGACAGCTGTTTACCACTAAGCACTGAAAAAAGAAAGGTTGCAATGAAGATCAGTTAGATTAAATGAAAGCCAGGAAAAAAAAAAATACAAGATCAACATCAAGCAAATTCTGACAGTGAGATACAGAGAAGTCGGTCAGTAGAAATAGCGCAGACCCCCTCAAGAAACTCTTAAGAATTCCCCAAAATCCCCATGCCCAAAGGGTAGATAACCAAAAACAACCTAGTGTTATTGGGGACTGAGGTAGATGACCTCAAATGTTTTGTTATGTCAAGCTTCTGGCACTTATGTTACCAAACTAACATCCACAAAAATCGCAGCCAGAAATAAAAAATCCAGTATCTTAGGGGGGGTGTTTGCAACATAACTTCATAAATACAGGTGCAACAAACAGAAACACCTGAAATAACTTTTACCGTGGGTGGTTGAAAGAATACGGAGATGTAATGATCATTTCTGTTGACTGGAGGAAATGGGGAGAGACAGGTTAGGGGAAAGATGAGTTTAATTTCTAGCATCCTCACTCCAGGCACCTGGCACGGGCCATCTGTGGGGACAGAAAACTTGGCTAGACGGGTCTTTCACCCACCACTGCAGATGTCATCTTCCTAGAGAAAGAATACACCAAGCTCAGCAATTGAGTCGCACCCAGGGGACTGAAGAGAAAAATTGTCGCAGGTCTTCTTCAAAGAAAAATGTAAGCTAATGTTATCTGGCTCCTAAGATAGAGATCAGAAGGAATATTAAATAGTTAAGAGTCTTCTGAGATGTGCGTCTCTCTGGGGGTCTCCCATCTCCCATATAAGGAGACAGATTGACACAAGAAAGGCCCTGTTCTTCCCAAACTGAGACAAAGAGGAGCCCAAGAGAAAAGCTGAATATCTGCTCTGTTTTCTCCAAGAAAAAAATAGATTTTTTTGGTGAAGATTTTCTCTATGTAAGTGATATTTGAAATGCATCTATTTCTCTCTATCATCTGGCATTGCTGAAACACCAGTGCCTCACAAGCAGAGCTTACATTCAAAGCAAGATCTTCAATCTTCACCATGAAACAAAATGCAAATCATTTGGCTAAACTGCAAAGAATTTATGGGAAAAAAAACCACCAAAACTGCTGAATGCCAAGTGTCTGATATAAAAAAAAAAAGTGTTTTTTTCCCCATGAACATTCAGCTAAATCACAGAAACATAGAAAACAGAGCTGCAAAGGACATCATTAGGTCAGTTAGTCCACCCCTCTTCCTCAAGGCACAAATCAATTATTCCAAAAAATAGAACCTGAAATTAGTTTTCATTTTAATGGTCAGGTGTCTTTCACTGTGTCTGTCACGTTGTGATGACACAGAAAAGAGGACTGGAACTGATTGAATCCACATTTCAAAACAACAACAAACAAAATATACTCCTCTTGTTTGAGACTGGTATAGAAAATCCTTCAAATTACTGCAGTAAAGTGTGAGGGATGTATAAAAAATGAGGAATACCCATCCAGTGAAGGAAATGAACACTGTGAAATGAGTGATTTGTTGGATGCTGTGAGCACAAGCAGACATGAATCCTTTTCAGAAGCAGTCAGAAAAGCTTACAATGGCTCATAAATCTAAAGCTAGGGAAAAAAACAGAGACAAATAAAATAAAGCAAACACTTTAATAATAGGGGATCTCCCTCA
>NW_010130479.1:0-3107 GCF_000699245.1 Pterocles gutturalis | reverse complement strand
GATAAGCAAAACTGGGTAGTGCCAAACAACAAGATGTTTAATCTTCCCGTCAAGCATGAGAGAGTTGACACAAAAAGCTATCATTTTTATCTGATCCATTGAGAAGATCAATATTCACAACCGGTCTACAACTAAAGGGACCAGATCACTCCCTGCTGTCACTGCACTGAAGCTGGGTAGGAGCATAAGCTACACTTGGATGTTCATGCATATCAAGTTCATTGTAAAATCTGGAGCAATCTCCCTGGCTTAGGCCCTGATCGCTCTGGCCTTAAACACTGGCCATCTGCAGCAGGACAACTTCCCAGGCATACCATAGCTTTGAGACACATCTTTACAAGATTTCCTAGAAAGGAATATATCAAATAAATTAAAGTGCACATACTTCTTTTTCAACAAGGAGCTTGCCACAATTCAGAGAAATAAAGGGAGCTGAGGGCTGACACCAGTGAAGTACACAGGACTACTTCCATGTTTGGTGCTGGCTATATGTGAAACACAGAAGTGATCCCACATTTAAATGTCAGAAAAGTTGGGAGGCCATGTCAAAAGGCCTAATGCAGTTGAAGGGAATGTGATCTTCTGAGTCATGCATGTTTTCGACTAGGCACTCTCTCTTTTCTTCTCTTTCTATATAGATATGTATATCATGATACATAAGTACGTTTTTTTACACATATCTCACATTCTGACACTGACCAACTGAAAATCTAGATTAGTAAGAAATAACTTCAGTCTCTCACGACAGAATTGCTTTTAATGTTCTATCTTACTAGGCAGCCAAACTTCATATTGTCTAGCAAATATTAAGACAAAGATGTTATTTTAAAGTAGTAATAGATGTAGTCTCTTTTTCCAATTATAAGTCATAATTTATTCTACTTTTCCAAACACATCTTTTCATAAGAACAATGTCCTTTAAAACTTTGGCATTTTACTGCCAGTACGCTGGGCATTTATCATTTTCAGGACAAATGGCAGTCAGAAGGCCTGCATACAAATATTTAAATTTATCTGCATGATGTTTATTGGGGAAGAGCTGTACTTTTGTTATTTTTTTCCCTGTTGTAAAATACAAACATACAGGAACCCAGTTAACTACTTGTTACAGATCCATGCCCTAACTATAATGGCAAAAGTGGCTTCTAAATTTTTAGCTAAAATATTAAATAATTTTATTAAGATCATAGTAATCTTTACTTTTAACATTCAACAAATGTTCAATTCAGTGAAAGTTAAGTGAGGTTACCTTGGTATAAAAAGAAAAACTCCAAGGATTAGTGTAGCTGGTTAAATAAAAAATTGAACTGCATAAACCCAGAATGGAAACAATGAAAGGTATATAAACACAAAAAGAGCATGCTGAACGATAGTAAATTACACAAGCATAGAGAAAAATTGTGACTCTGTTCACTTTCTTTGTCTCATTAGAGACCTGGAGAGAATTTTGAACATGCGAAGAGGATGATGTTGGTCCAAGGTACACTGACCTGTACCAGCGAGATCGTTGTCCTTTACATCGAGTGAGCTGAGTGTTCATGGAGGATGCTCAACATGCAGGACGCAAGAATTAAATTTTCTTTAGTCAGTTCATGGGCAGTTACAGAAAATGCCAGTGATCTGTTTTCCATTCTCCACTCTCACTATCATACAACCTTTTTTTAATGGACCCCATGCTGGAGTGAACAAAACTCTTTGCTGCTAGTTGTCAGTCAAAAATATCTGTCAATTGGATCTCATTGTGTTAAACTGTCGGTGACCGAAGCAAGCTAGAATATCTTGGTAGTTTCACTTTGCACTAATTATAATTTCTGAATTACCTCCTTCAAACAACAGTTTTGCATCTTTAAGAAGCAATGCAATTACCTATACTATCCCCCATTGTTACACTAGACCTCTTTCAGCTGTTCAGAAATGTGACCTTTGAGACTAAAGTTTCATTACATAGGAGCTGTAGTAATATGACTAGTTTTAAGCCTTAATTAGCTTTAATTAAGACTAATCTGCCCTAGCTACTTCTTCCTGGTGCTATTCAGCACTGTATCGCCCCTTCAGTTGTCCTGTTATGACCTATTTTAAATCAGGTTAATTAAATGACCCAAGATGAAAAACAACTCTTTAGGCAGGAGTTTTTTGTTTGGATCAAAGATCATTTTCTTGTCATGTTTAATAGGACATCCCACAAAAAATTAACTTGATTGAGGTGGGGGCACGTTGCATCCTAGAGAACAGAACATGTAGCCAGGGGAAGGAAACAACTTACGCCAAAACCGTAAAAAAATTTTCTGCAGCACAGACTTACAGCCTAAGAGTCTCCCTCTAGTTACATCAGTGTATGTATAAACTTACTAAATATAAATTCTCTGTGCTCTGGGAAACCTAGAAAAGAGATTAACTTATTTCAGGCACAAGCTGGAAGCTACAGAATGTGTCCCCAGATCCTTGCCTCTACAGTAGGTGATTTCAGATGGAAAATGCCATCTGTGCAGTGCAACTGCCCCAAAGCCTAGAGGTCAGTTCCCAGCAAGATATGGACTCAGACTGCCTCCAAAGTTTCCAGTTTCCTTTTCTCAAGACCTTTATCAGTATTACCTCTAACCCAGCTCATCCTGAATCAAAACTGAAAAAAGTAAAGACATTTTATGTGCCTGCTAGAGCAACTACTGATACTGCTCCTAACAGCAATTCTTCCTTATGGAAGAAAGGATGAAATAAAAATCAGTGACAGAGTAATGTGCTTGCTCCTTGGTCTCCCCATTGCAGTAACAATACAAATATTTTGCACTTTCCAAAGCAGCAATTTAATCCCATTTCCCCTTTCCTCTTAAACCACTCTTCCATTTTGAGCGACTCAGTTCCCTCCTGAAGTTGGAGAAACAACAACCTAGTTGTCTCCAAAATGAAGTAGTCACCTTATTCCTATTTGTTCAGATGCTGGTTTGAAACCAATTTTCTTTTACCTTCTCTTTCTTTTAGAAAATTGATATTTGCATCACTTTTCCAGGCACATTCAGCATCCTGGCACAGGTAGCGGAAGGATTCAGGCTGACAAGATTCAACCCTCAGGAAGTGCCTTAGCTCTGTGTCGTGGGTTAAAGTTAACTTAA
>NW_010130478.1:116633-121869 GCF_000699245.1 Pterocles gutturalis | reverse complement strand
TGTGTATATATATATATATATATGTAAAAAGAAATAAGAATTCTTAATATATTTTAAAATATGATTATTTTATGAAGAAGATCACAGACAGATCCTTTTGCACAACTCTCTAGGTCCATCTCCAAAGTACTATGAGGACTTTTGGAATATAAAAGATAAAATATTTTCTTACACTTAATAAGTTATTTTTGTTTCTGATGTAGTAGACACAAAATAATAGTTAACAGTGATTGCAGACATCAGGAAGAATTGCTATTAGACAATGTTTCGTATCCATATGGCTTCTCAAAGAAAACATTTTGAGATGACAGAGCATACAAGAAACAGTAATAAGTATAAAAACCAAACATATAGCTTGCTTTAGATTTAAGGACACTACAGGAGAAACTTGTACTTATTTATCCTGTTTTTATGGAACTAAGAAAATGAATAGTGCAATAGCAGGCAGAGCTCCATCACCTGTTCCATACAGCCAGGGAAGAGTCAGAGCACGCAGTGACAAATCCTCTGGTATGCAAATAATTTAACAAGGAGAAGCTGAGAAGTACAGACACTGCACTAAGGGAGGTGGCTTGGCTCCCTGGTGTTGGGTTTCTATCTGAAAGCGTTACCTCGGAATACAGCTTCCAGGGAATGAAATTACTCTACTTTGAAGAAAGGTAGAGACCATGATTCTCTCCAAGCGTAATCTGCAATCTTCCTGATGGAAGAACTTTCATGTCAAATTCACTACAAGTTTCAGCTTTAAGCAGTCCGTCAAAAAGGCTTCTGAGAGCAAAATGGCTTTCTGTTGTTTTTGGTATTCTTCCTCAGTACAGAACTTTTCATGCCTTTATAAAGAACAGCAGGACACCACACCCATTCTTTCAGTAGAAACAAAAGTACTTAAGATTAATTGTCCACCTTCAGGCACTGAAAGAGATGAGGACTTGAAATAAACATAAGGGTAAGAAAATGAGAAGTAATTAACCTTTTGGCTTGTCTGTCTCCTTGTGCTTGCAACTGGGCATGCAGTTTTGTCACATCAAAGGAAAAATAACTAATACAGGTACTAGTACTTTTGTCAGTTCAGTATTCTTCAGTGTTCTCTATGAGACTAAAATAAAGCATATTCCTGTTCTGAACCATCACCAGCATGGATGTGAAAATAAACAGTATTTCCAAAAGGGAAAATCCATCCAAAAAATTAATTCTTATTACAGGAAGAGCTTTCGTGTCACATTTCAGCGACTGGTACAGATGCGTATCAATGAAAAGTGTGCTGCAATAGCCATTTTTGAACCAATGTTCTCTAAGTGAGGTAACAACATGTTTGGAAATGGAGGGCTCAGATTTTTATCTAAGCAGTCCCCCAAATTTTTAAAATCTAAATTAGTCATAACTTCCTGATTCACTGCAGGAATAGATTAGATCACCAAAAGACAAAGGGAGTTTTGTGTGGAAATCTGATTAAGACTATAATTCAGAACAAGCTTGCAATGAAAACCCAGTGAGACCACTATTGTTTAAATCATAGCACAGGGAGGAAAAAACACAAAATTCTGCATTTTTCTGTGCATAATATCAAGATACAATCCTGTTGTATAGTCTTTTAGATTACTACCCTTGCACTTCTTTTTCCCCATGGTGTCAGAGAGACAGAAGACTCCTTTCAATAGAAACAACCTTTTTATATACGGCCAACTCTTGTTCTAACTAAATAAAATAAAAAAAAAAAAAAAAGGGGGAGAAAAGCAACAAACTTTTCTTGTGTCAGACTGACGTGCCAAGAACACAATCCATCACACAACCCCAGGTCTAGGTGGAAAGACTAACATCACAAAAACCCAAAGAATTTCTGAGCTAGTTACTTAGGATCAGTGTCATCTTCAGTACATGGGCTGGGGAAGCCCGTCCACAGCTGGATGAGCGATCCCGCAGACATTCAGCCAAAGGAGTGGGCCAGCAGAGTTGGCTGGGACGATTAGCAGTCGTGAGCCAAGGCCAAGAACTTCCTAGCACAGAAATAGTTTTCTTCTTGGAAAAGAAAATCAAAGAGAGACCTGAGAATTCTGTGTAGCCCTCCAGTCCCCTAACAATCACGGACTAAAAATCTTCTAACAATTGAACTGAAACTCACTTGTCCAAATTATTTTAAACCCTATTCCTATTGTACTGAGAGGGAACTAGAACCTCCTATGGGTATTTTCAGAGTGCACAACACAGAAGATTCCTTTTTTCTTTAGTATCCTTTTTATCTTGGATAACAATGACATCGTAAGTGCATTCACTGGTGAGGACAGTAAGACTTCATATACAGACAGACTCCTTCCTCTTTCACTCCCGTGCATTTTCCCCCACCACCCCAGAGAGTGACAATCTTTTGCAATTTCTCATACAAAAGCCTGTCAAAATGAAAATTTATTCTCCATCACCATATAATCTCCATTGATTAACAATCAGGAATCCCTACCAATTTACACAGATGCAGACTTCTGAAGAATACAAAATCTTTTCCAACTAACAAAGCCTTGACTGATTTGAACTGCACATAATCTCTAGTCCTTTCAAGCTTTAGTTTTCCTGTCCAAAAAGAGACAGTGACGTTGTCCTGGAGAGAACAGCCACACAAGGGGAAGATCGATGCTGTGCCTGCAGTACAAAAACAAACAGCAACAGCAGGATTCGCCAAGCTTTAAAGAGAAAACCTTGGAAGTACAAATTCCACAAAGAAAAGCAATTTTTCTCTGCTATAGGTCACTAGTTTGAATTTTGTCCAAGTCAACACTGCACAAAGGTTGTTACCATCTGATGCCTGATCTTGTGAGTTGCTAAATGACCTCAAGTTCTGACAGCAGAATCTCACCAACTTCGACCTCCAGAGGCTACTTTTACATGTTTGGGTGGGTGATTGCATTCGACTGCTCTGAGCACAAACACATAGAAAAGCACCCTTATAATATCTGTCACATTGATATCCAGCTCTCCAGAGAGAAGCTAAAGACCAAGTGGCTCCAGTGGGCAGGTGACCTCCTCCCTCTTGCAGCAACTCCCCAAGGACTGAGGCAGCTCATTGACAAAGCTTTGATATTACAACTATCTGCTCCACAGGTTATGATTTTCCCCTTGGTTAATCAAAACCTTTTTACAGAAGGCAAAGTTAATGCAACAAAAACTCATAAAGCAAGAAATTAACAAGTAACACCTTACATGTAAAAGGAAATAGGGCTAGCAGACCTAATAATTGCAAAGAAAGCATCGGATTCTATCGTCACAAGCAAGAGCAGGACCAACCAAGGAAAGCAAAAGGCAAGAACCCCAAGTCTGTTGGAGTTGAAACATTTATGATTCCATTAACATTCATAACACTTATTTCTTCATATATACCACCCAGTGGAGGCAATATCCATACTAACATGTCTAACACTGCTAATCTTGGAAAAGATTCACAGATTTTTACAATGTTTGTTTATCCCAGTGTTTAATTCTTGTCCATTGCTCCAGCCTCTGATTTGAAAATAAATAAATACTGTTCTCAGCTCTGAAAAAATAATATTCAGCCTTGCTCCACTTACAGGTTACAGCTTTAGCATCAGGAAACCCCATGCAATTAGAAATGGGAACTGCCCAATAAGCAGCAACACTTGCATCTAGCTCTGGAAGGTCCCCAGATACATGACTTACAATCTGTAACATTTTTATAGATCATGAGGCTCATTTAGATCACTTTTATGAGATGTTTTAAAATTTATAAGTTTTCATTTTCCCCTCCCTTGGAGTGCAGTTATTAACGAAGAGAGGTTTTATAGATTAGTAGGGAACAAGAAAATGACCAAATTAAAAACAAATAGAAAAAATTCTGTAGAATATTTAAACTCCTTCATTCTATAAAAGAGGCTGCTTATAGGGGATGCATTACAGTGTGGTATAACACAGTGTTTAATCATTCAAGATAACTTTGGACACTTCTGAATCCATGTCAAGTCTATATTATACAATATGACATCAAAATAAAATTAATTCTAAGTATATAGCTCAAATTAAAAACAAGTTTAGAACAAATAGGTTTTAATTGATAAGCAAAAATTTCTGGACAACTAGAAATTTAACAAAAAAGTTGAACTGCTAACAGTATAGATAATTTTTAAGCTTTTTAACACCATGAAGTACTGCACATTATGCCTGACAAGAAAAAGAAAATTCACACTTAGTAAAAAAAAAAATACCCACACAAACCCCAAATATTTTTGTTCTAATATTTAGAATGGTTTCTCTCTCATTCTCCTCTTTCTTTGGTATTTAAAATACCTGAACTAAGTGGCGCAGGTTATTTATAGGGGAGGGAAGACAAATACCAAATAACTACTGTGCTTTAAATAAATATGCTTTATGCAGCTTAAGAATAAAGTAGCACTACTGAGATTCAGATTTGATCAAGACAGCGAGAGATTAGGATCTTTGACTTAATCATACATTTTCCTCAGAGGGCTTTACAATTTTTTAACAAATATTTTACTATTAATAACATGTTGTCTCCAGATCAGTTTAAGATACTTACATTATCCTGAAGAACAAATCTTTGTAGTTGGAAGTTATGCTTTTACCTTATTAACTTCCTTGGTCTTAAGATCTTAGCTACTTTATTTTACCAAGGTAGCATTCACATCTATCTTTTACAGCATTCATCTCTATCTTTTAAAAGAACAGTTCAACAAGTGTAAAGACCCTAAAAGCGTCTTGTTTTTAAATAGGTGAAATGGCACTTGCTGTAACTATTACCTTAAAAAAAAAAAAAAAAAGCTGTAGTAACTTACCCTTACATTTATCTTTAAAAGAACTTAAGAACCATTTTTCAGCTGCAGACAATTCTCAGAAGCGAAATTTTCAAATTAAATTGAAAGGCTTAACGCATGTCGTGCATCTTAATCAAGCACAGTAGTTTTGAAGGATAGATTTTCCCAACAAAAGAAAGTAAATTCAGCATTTGAAACAAACTATACTATACGTAAATGCAGTTGTGTTCTTTATACCAAAAGATAGGAACCAATAAGGTTCCCACAAATGGAGTTTTGTGACAATTGCAAGAGCAGGAAGCTGGACCAACCTTCACATAAGCAAATGTATTGCTAAAAGACCGGTCACTTACTACAACACAAGCTACTGAAGAAAATGTTTCTAATTTAGAGAGAGATTTTTAAGAAAGAAAAAGTAAAGCAGAAGTCCAATATCTAATAAAAATATGTAACATAATCACTGG
>NW_010130478.1:111074-116602 GCF_000699245.1 Pterocles gutturalis | reverse complement strand
AATAGGGTGGGGGGGGGGGGGGGGAAAGCATGCAAATGTCCTGGCATACACAGGTAAGCAACAAGTATTCTGAAAACAACAATTAGCAAAGGTCAAATATTTACCAGGTGGTAAAGCACAGAAATTCAATATTTTTTTCCAAACAAATCTTCACAAAGTCTCCTGAATCCATAGGTCAATGAAGGTAACACATTAGCCTTGCAAAGCTGCCTCAAGCCAATCTTTATAGCTTTTGGCTCAAAAAAAAAGGATGCTGCTTTTCCCTCCTCAGTTCACGTGACCGGCAGAATCAAGAGAGAAAAGGAAGAGGAAGATAGGGATAACTTTTAAGTCAAGTTTGGAGTAAAGTTCAGAATTGCATTTTTGGATGCAAAACCCCAGTAGTACTTGCTCATTTCCCCACCGTCCTTTATCATCTTTACACTTGTGGTTCTTTCCCTCAGTAAAGCTTCAAAAGGATAGCTAGACAAACACTGAGCTCAGAGACACAAGGCTCCTATTGACTTCACACAAGGTCATGACCTGCGTGCCTGTTCAGCAACTGGACAAATACCACATGGACTATCCTGGAAGGCATTGTGTGTGAGGTCTGCAATCTACCAAAACATATCTCATTCAGTTCAAAGAATAGAAATACATTTTGAGCATATAAGCGTGTAAATTCATTACCCAAAAGGCCCAATTAAATTCACATTATTTATATTCCTTGAACAAAGATGATGACCAAGCTACAGGTTATTCGCCACCTTATCAAAAGACAGTAATATAACCACACGTAATCATGCACTCAGATATCAGTGTGTTCTGTCTGGAGCAGGATAAATGCTTTTCAGAACTGTAGTCTAAGTGCTTAACTCTTTGCAAAGCCAGGATCTTCTGTGACAACTGCTGAGGGACCACATAGATATAAACACACAATTCTGGTAGTACCAAAAAAACCTCTCAGCTCCTTCAGACCAGACCGCAGAGCAAATATTAGTATTTGACTGATGTCTTTCCACAATTACCGTCAGAGATCTATCATAGGTGAAAAACTGTAATTATCTGTTTCTCAATATTCACTCCCGAAGAACACAGGAGTTATGCAGAAATTACAACTCAGCTTCCAACATTGTATCCAAGAGTTAATGTATTGCACATAAAGCACTAACTCTAGATACAGCTTGCAGATACTTAGAACATGCCAGTTCACAGCATATAACAGCTGGATGTTTTGCATTAAAGGCTCTGTTAAACTCAGGAGTACTTTATCAAACAATGGAGCATCCAAGACTCTCTAGCACTCTAAAACATTTGTAATCTGACTCATACATTGTTCCATGAAACGATAAGAAGCTCAGTATCTCCCCTACTGCTTTATGAGAAGGTTAGCCTTTCTCTGGCTTGAATAATACATCAGTACTACAGAAATGCTTATTTCCTGAGTGGCTTCCAAAAAGTTAAAAACTTCATTCTCTTCAACCTAGTCCAATACAAAATAGTAGTATATCATCTTTTTTTATAAATGCAGACTATTTCTCCAGCTACATCTCCCTTCCAAAGAACAAAATTGGCTTTTTTTAGTTTAAGCAACATCATTCAACATCAAATACCACAAAATGCTTCTACCCCTTCCATCTAGTTCCATGTCAAACTGACACATGGTTCAAATACAGAATAGCTGCAACAAGTTCATAACTTTTGATGTAGAACAACATTTAACATATTTGATTTTATGGCTTCAAATAATGTTGTCCTATTTTTTCTGAAATTAAATAATTTAGCAAGATAATCAACCAAAAAGCTTAAAGATATGCTGTCTGTGCAAAACAGATCAGTCCACTTACTGCTTTAATAGAACACACTAAAATTTACTTTTCTGAAAGCAAGTCACTGCTTTTCTATGGTGGTTTCACAGGGGGCAGAGAGGGGGAGACGTATAAAAAGTAGTTCTCTAAGCAACAGAACCAGTTAAGTGTCATTTCCCATGGGTTTGTATCCTGACAGTAGCTGATTTTGGAATCTAAAGCATGAACTGTAACAGCACATACAATGGCTTCCACGGCCAAGAGGCATACAAGACTGCCCACCTGTCTAGAATTTCTGTTGTGGTAAACACAAAGGAGTACCTCCTCCGAGTGCAGAGGCTCCTTCACAGCAGCGAATGCTAATGGTATCTCCCCAAACCAGCCATCCCTTCTTTGATTTTTGCCCTCCTGCCAAGTTCAGCTGAAATCTAACACATCTAGAAACTACAAGGGAAGGGGATGTAGAAATATAAGCACAACCAAATTTCCTTTGGAAAACAAGAGAGAGTGGTAAATGTAATTCGAAATGTTTCTCTTAGCTAGTGATTAGCATAGGGAATAGTGCAATTTTAAAACAGAAACATATACTATGTTCTGTATGCTACAAGTTCTCATCAAAAATGCCTTAAACATCACATTTATAAAAATAAGTATGTGTATATATTTAAACATAAATGTCTGATTATATGCACATATAAAAGGCAAAATGAAGTCTACTATTCCCCTTCTGAAAAAAATCATAAGCCTGAAAATGCTTTGAGCTACCCAGTTGTCTCATGCAAGAAAAAATGCTAATCAGAAAAAAATACAAAAGGAACTCTTTTAAAGAAAGGAATTGAGACTTAATTACTTTGCCCAGGTATCACTACTGTATATTTTACTTCCTTAATATCTGGTAACATCCTATGTTATGAAAGAAAAAAAAAAAAAAAAAAAAGAGCTCTGAATCAAAAATGTATCGTTCATGAAGATATATTATCGTAATGTCCAGTGAGGATACATAGTTTTACATTTTGATTGACAGTACTTTCATCTAGTAGTCCCTTCACAGTTTTCATGTTACTTTAAGATACGAAAGCTCTTACAAAAGACCTACAAAAAATTGTAATAACATGGGCGTATGTGGTTTTTCTAATATGCTGGATTCCTGTTTCCCCCGGGAAGAATAGTTTTTTTGGTATTGAAAAAGGTATAGTCCAATCCCAAGGTGAAAGGACATCAGGCATGTCAAACCATAAAAAGGTTTGGCATGCTCTCAAACTAGAAACATCATACAAAAATCACAGTTCATCTTCGTGGAGAAATCCATGGCAGGAACCATGAGCAACCTGGTCTAGTGTACGGTGTCCCTGCCCATGGCAGGGGGTTGGAACTTGATGATCTTTAGGTTCTTTCCAACCCAAACCATTCTGTGATTCCATGAAAGGAGAAATGGCACACTATCCACCACAGTCACAATGGCACAACAAGCTCTCAGAAAAAATGTATCACCCAGGAGGCAGATAAAAAGAATCTCTAAAATATGACAAAGAGGAAAACTGGAACAGTAGAAGATGAAAGTGATACTTTCACACAACCTTAATTACTGAGTTTGGGTCTGGCCTCGTCCTCCCCACACCCATCTGTGTTTGCTTAATCTTGTGGAATTCAAACTGTCATTTTCTTCCAGAAACTGGCACTCAGACAGGCTGATCTTCATTATTAAGAACATGACACATGCAATGCAAATTGTTAAAGCTGCCCTATTTCACACGGTAAGACTGGAGCGGGGACTGGGGTCTGGGGGCTGATTATCAGGGTCTTCAGTCATTCTCCCTCACTTTCTTAGTCTAGCAAACATAACATATGTAAATTAGAACTCCTCCATGGCAAATACTGCAAGCAAAATAAACCCTCCTGTAATCACTTACAAAGCTGGCATTTACCTTGCTCCTGAAAAAGTTGAGAGATGTCGGAGTCTCATCAAAGGAGAGATTAAAAGGTTTTTCCCCCGTATCTCACAAAACTGCCCTACATGTTTCACTGACTACTGTCTGATGGCATGGTGCTGTCATAATCATCCCTTGTCCTTTGTGAACAGGGGGAAAGGTGAGATTTTGATTTATCCTTATTAAAATAATAATAAAAAACAAGTATAAATTGTTTTATTCAAATGACAAGCACTTCTGATGCTTTCAGTTCACCTCAATAGATACTTCACACTCCTCCATCCCTTGATTTCAGTCCCACATGACCCTCTCCTTTTCAAGCACACAAAAACTAAAACCAAATTCATTCCCATGCTTTAACCTAGAGTAGCAAGTAACTTAACTCAATGTGAGGAGATGTCACACTGTCAGCAGCGAAACAGCTGGTGCTGATGGCCAGGTGCTCACAGAATAGGATTACAGGGTCTTACCGGGGACTTGCACTGATCCAGTGCTATGGGATAACTGTCCCTTAACAGCTTTAGTTGTGCTCCTGAAGAGCATCTTCCAGTTTAATTTAATCTGAAAAGGCCTAGTTTGTGCACTCTGAAATTGCTTCATGACACAAGCCAAAAGGTGGTAACTAGGGCAGGGACCAGTTTCAAAATTAACCTAGTGACTGAAGCTCACATATACTCAATCGCACACTTAAGTCCCACTTGTGATTTCGTTTGTTTTTTGTGAGTGTCACTCAAGAAGATGTGCATGGTACCTTCATTTGTACATGAAACAAAAGATACTCACAGCTCACTCCTGTGAAGTACAAAGGAGAGGCTCGGCCCCAGCTGGTTCAAAGGCAGGTAAAACACAGGTGCTGCTTTTACAGCACACCTGGCTCTTCACTGCATCATCCATTTCTCACTTTCTAAAGCATAAAATCACTCCAACACTAACTTTCAAAAAGCTGTTAGGTCACGAGCTTAAACTTCTTATGAGGTAAATTACTATCAATCTTTGCCTTGTAAACATCAGCTTCCATGTGTAGGCCTCTGCTTCTGAGTTCCCTACAAAAAGTCACTAACCTATCTGAACTTGATTAAAAAAAAAAAAAAAAAAGGGCGTTTCGTTTTTTTGCTTTTAAGCTAAAAGGTTAAAACAAGCTGCAAGGTGTAAGGACACTGAGACCAAAATTACTAAATATGCTGAGATTTAAAGGCAATAACTGTTGTGGATACAGCTTAAAAAAACTATCATGAATTTCTAAATACAACAATTATTTCTTCAGCTAAAACATCTAGATTTCAGAATGTATTTCTACATACTTTGGAATATAGTGAGCTGACTGTTGGTTTTGCTTTTTTCCAGAAAGTAAAGGGAGCTCTTCATTATTTTTCCCTCATGCATAATGCAGTTACAAGAAAACCTTGAGAAATCATATCTCCATGGTTGAAATCAATCATATTTTTAGGTATTTGTTAGTTCAGAATACAGTTCATCACTGAATTCAACTTTTGACTGATTTTAAAACTAAATTTTTTGTTTTTACAAGGATCCAAGCATGTAATGTCAGAACTTCTAGACAGGACACAGCTTCATGCCCCAGTGACAGCTGATGCTTAACCTTGAAGTTGTGAATGTATCTGCCAGTGAAGATCTAATTCACAGAATTCAAGAGTGAAGAGAGAAAGCAGAAATACCTAACATACCTTATAACATTTGAATAAATACATCCACTCCACATTCCTACTTGAGATAGTAAGAAGAAACCAGAAGTGACTGGTTTTCAACCAACTGAATTTGTTTCTTCTTATTTTAGGCTAGAATTTTGCTGTGT
>NW_010130478.1:59264-111047 GCF_000699245.1 Pterocles gutturalis | reverse complement strand
AGATGAAGGCTTGGCTAGATTTCCCAATGGCAGCTTGCAGATGTCACCCATTCATTCAATTATTTCCCCTTTTTCGCCTCCCAGATGTATTTTTTAGAGGTAAAGCAACCCATTCTGCCACACCAGAGACAGTTAACAACAGTATGAGCTTTCTCATTATTAGCAGCACTCCAGACAAGAGCTTTCAGTGATGACAGTGATGAAAGTTTATGGTTTATAAAGAAATGTATAAGCAGTGCCTATTAATATTAGGAAATAAAGTAATCGATGGATTACATTTATGTATATACACCATCAAGACATGAATCAATCATTCAGAGTGTGAGCTAAAATAAAAACCTCTCTCTAGATGAGCTAGTGGGATCAACAGTAATCCTTCACAGCTGGAAATATGCAAACTACAGCACTTCGCAGAGCTCAAAGAACACAATCTGAGTTCATATACACACTGATAGCTTAAGAACACTGAGCTCCCTTGCAGCTGATAGACCTCTCATGGATTTTGCAGCCTCTGAAAAAAATCCTTGTAATTCAAAATGTCCCATTAGCATTCTCAAAAGGTGAAATAGTCCCCCCAAACAAGAGTAAACTATACCACAGAACAGCTACTCAGCAGCCTTTGCAATAAGTTAATGCAAAAAACTTCTAACAGTTAGCAATTAAGGCCCCGGAATGTACACCTTGTTTCATTTCAAACTCCTGTAATTTGTATGAATAAAGTATCTAAGAGAGGAAGAATAAAAATGAAGTATCAGTTAAAATGCCAGAGAAGTGTACCTAATTATAAGTCACAAGAGGATTGAAGCAGTGCATGAAGAAATTTGGTCTTAGTTTCCTAATACTAGAGCTTAGCAATTGCATAGTCAAGTTTTTCCAATCTTCCTCCTAACTATATCTGCTCCAATTTTTTAAAGGGGATATTGTTATGAAAAGAGAACCTTGCATACCTATTGTCTTGCAACTCGTATTGTTTCTTACATCCATAGCACCATTAATAGTAAGACTTAGCTGCTTGTCTTTTACAACAATTTTTCATATGTGAAAAGAGTTTCATAAAACAAGCAGGAGAGAATCAATCTGTAGAGTACAAGAGTACAATATCTGCCCACCAGCACAAAAACAGATAGGCAAATCCAAAGTAATTCCTGGTATACATCCTTCACAATCTGTACCATCCATTTGAATTCCATAACCTAACACAGAAAAATCTTTATCTCATTCTAGTTTACTAACAATGAAAAGCCAATGAAAAAGCCAAGCTACACTAAATCAGCCAATATGTAAATCTAGTGAAACATACCTTAAAATATTATAATCACTGAACATGCAATAGAGTTGCCTTTCGCAGGCACAGCAGTCATCTGTCCATGACTCCCAGACACCTAACATACCTAAATACCGGATAAGTAGCAACCCCTTTGGGTAGGGAGCTATTGGGTTGCTAGGTCTGAAACACAGATAGAGTTTTGTCAGTCTTCTAACTCATGCTTGACTTTTTGTGTCCCGAATATGTTTTACACATTGATCTTCTCACTCTAGGGTAGTCCTGGAAAGGATTTATGCCTTGCACAGCTCACAAAATATAAACAAGTTTTTCAAACATATGCAAACATGTCTGCCCCCAATAAGCAAAAGTGACACAAAATAAAGCAAATAAATAAGCCTTATTTGTTACCTCTATAAATGAATTATGTCATCAGCTTCTAGAAAGCAGAAATACTAACTGAGAGCTGTTGTCCAAAGGCAGACCTTCAGCAGACCACCACCTCTCTAGAGTACACCCAGTTTCCTGCTCCCAGCAAGACCATCCTCACCTAGGTGTTGCAAATTCCCTTTCAAAGGCTCCCCCACAGCTGCCTCTCTTTGTTGCTCACCAAGCCCACACCTGCCAACCACCTATAATCATCTGCTGGCCCCTAAATGCACTCCCATAACCACCTTGCATATCTATGGCATGTGTAAAGCTGACAGAAATAATAAAATGAGACAGTGGTGGACTCATGGTACCTACTGTATAACTCTGGGCTTGCTGTTGCTCCTGTTGAAGTCAGCGGTAACTCTCCCCACTGATTTCAATGCAACAAGGTCATTTTTCCTGCCAGGGAGCTGCAATATTCCACGGTGTTCAGAAAGGAGAGTGTCAGGAGAAAAGATGCAGGTTTCTGTCCCACAGCGATGGTAGCAATCAGTCAATTCACTACCAGACAAACAGTTCAACCAGAAGAACTGCTGCAGATGCAAAATCTCTTCTCAGCAGAAGAAAATATCTTCCTTTAGCCCAAACAGTTGAGTACCCATATCTTTAAGCGGCAGAATTACAGAAGTTCTGCTACTGAGCTTGCTGAAAGCAGGATCAGGACTACTTTTTCCTTCAATAAATCACATTCTCCCCATCCACTGAATCAAAATAATGAACAGAAAGGCAAAAAACACTCATTTACTCTATAGCATCCCTGTAAAGTTTCTGTAAAATATTTCCGGTGGTTTTCTTAAACATATTTTTTCCTCAATACTAGTTTTTAAAGATTAGGAAAGATAATAGAACGTTTCACGAAGGGATGGAAACTCAACCTATCATTGTCTAGATAAAAGTTTTGGTAAATTGATGCCAAACAAATGCAGCCAGTTGTTTGCCCTCCACATCTGAAAGTTCAGTTTCTTGAGTTAGTTAGATTCAATAAACATGATCCATTAGATGATGGAGAAAATGAATGCTGCTACATGCAAGCAATATAAAAAATTCATTTCAGATGCTGCATTTCATCTCAAAAACATGGTGCTTTTCCAGGGGGAAGTTGTAAAAAGTAACACCATTTAATTTAGCATAATAGATACTTCATCTGGATATGTTGTTCTTCATATGTAGCTAGATTTTACTCAACTCCAGAAATTGAACTCTATACTGTACCATCTTAATCTCTGCCACAAATTAATACCTGTATGCATACATAATTTAATAATTGTGTCAAGAGATTCTGAAAATGATATCAAGTAAAGTAATAAATATTTCATTTAATAAATAATAAATATATGGGTAGATGTGACTTCATGCAGAGTAAGCTTAAGAAAGACACGACTCATTGGCTGCATCTGTCAGTAGTCCAGGGAGACATCAGAAGCTCCAGGTATGAAGGGAGTATTCATTTCTTTGTCCCAGTTCCGTGGCTCAAGAAGTTCTGCATCTTTGAACCAACCAACACCACTAAATCTCGTAAAGGCTATGATTGGACTAGATGATCTTTCGAGGTCCCTTCCAATCTCTAACATTCTGTGATTCTGTGATAAGCACTGGCCTCTCCATTTCACAGAAGAAAAAAATGTGTTACAATTAAAAAAAAAACAAAAAAAAAAGGATAAAAGGACCAACCACTGCCATTAAAACAACAGAAATGCTTCGAGCAGACCTAACTCCACAGAAAGGGCTAAAGGAGAGCAAAGGTGGGTACATGAGGAAAGGTTTGTCAGGGCAAGGAAGAGCAAAATCTGGTTCCTCGCTGTGACTCCACAATAAGCCTGGCAGATTCTGTTGTGAGCTCCCTTGTCTATAGGAAAATTATCTTTTCTCTGAAGGTATGAGAAGGTCAATACATTTACATTTGTTAAATTTGCCAGGGCATTCAGATTGCAATGCCACAAAATGAGAAGCTTTATCATAAACTTTGATGCAGTCATTACAATTACGCTGCTTTATTAGTACCAGCCAGCATTTATCCAAAGCAAGGTATAAATCCCTCATGGTATAATTTTAAAACTCTCTAATTTTAAGAGTCCACAGTCTAAAACCTTATCCAACACAGTTAGAACATGCATTCTAGAGCTTGAGCCAACATTCATAAAAAGAGAACGAAAATGACTTATTTTTCTCTTTTTACCAGCCTCTTTTCTTCATCTGAACTGCAGTAAAATCTGCATCTTACAAAATCAGAAATGATTCTCATAACCACAGATTTAATTTGCTCAGAAAGCAATAAAATCTTAACATAAATCATTCCAATCATTCACCATAATGAAAGACTTAAAAGGAATTCTTCATCCACACTATTACTTTTTAATACAAATTTATGTAAACCATATAGAATGGCAGAGAAAAATATATTTAAGACTCGAACCTGTACTGCTTGCATACTAGTCATCTGGGCCCTAGCAACTACAACCCTAGCCTACTCTGTCTGACATCCATCGGTTTCTCTGTACTTTACAGGGACCCAACATAGTGAATATCTTCCCTAGATTTGAGGCAGTGAGATGAAAGAGGGAGGCAGAAAGAAGAGGAAACTATACTTGAAATTTGTTGGATAATACCACTGCATCAAATATGCTTTACACCTTCCAGGGTCTTTCCTTCCATACTTCAACAGCCTTTTCCCCCTCTCCCAAGGTGTGTACACGTGAATTCTGTCTCATCAGCTCCTATCATCAAAATTTCTCAGTAACGTGGAGAGTGAGTCCCCATCATTACCCATCCAAAACACGCTACAAAAGCAGTTTATTAAATTCACCTGGTGATGAAACATCCTTAAAAGGAAAGTTTCTATTTCAAAAATTGTCTTCTAATAACCAGGAAAAAGTACACAGGTTTTCACTACCTAGGTAATTCAAGATTACTTTAGTACTCACCACATTGATGGTGTATTGCACTTAGGGTTCTGAGGATTGCAAGATTAAACAAAATTAAAACACAAGCCATAAAGCTCCATTACCACCAATGCCATCAAACCCCCTAAATTCCCAGTCTATCTGAAAATGCACTCTCTTCTAGCTGCAAATAGCAAAGTCCTGACGTGGTTGCCAAGAAACCAGTACTTAGAATTCACAGAGTTCACGTTTGAGAGATATTTGCACTCACAAACATTTTTAAAAGCAAATCAGAAAATGTGGCATGAATTCCTCTTACTATTTGTCGGTATCATTCTAAAACAAAGCACACATCCCAAACCTCCCATCCTCACACTATTATGTCATCTAAGAAACATTTGAGGACTTTTGTTCCAACTGTTTCTCTGAAGTACTCTGTCACACCCAAACTTTATGGGTTTCACTGACATCTCTTCATGAATTATAACACGGCCTCTAGGGTCCTCACCAACATCAAGCTCTTCTAACTCATTGTCCCACTTTGTGGATTACTGCACTAGTTCACTGATTAAATCCAGAGTTAATCATGATTATTGTGCTGTAAAGCACCTTGGGAGACATGACATGAAAAGCATTTAAAAAAATGCAGTTGAATTTGATTACTCTGTATCTTCTCAAACCCATTTATATGTTAAAGACTCTCTTTTATTACATTCAATATTAAGTCTCATACAAACTCCAGTCTCAATCTAATTTTCCTGTGCCATTTTTAATTATTAATATTACTGTTTGCAATCAGAGATCTGACAAGGTTGGGTCCTCTTTGTGCGAGGCCCTGTAGATCATACAATAAATGACAGTTCCTGGCAAAGATAATTCAGAAGGTGTAACAGCCAGTAAAATACATGAAAGACAAGATGAAACAACTGTTTAAGACAAACAAAGAGAAAGGTGGAGGAAAACTGTGTAAGTAAATGATAGATTATCCATGTAACTATTTTAAACAAAATCAGCTGCTGCATTTTAACTTCCCCAAAATACATGTATTCACTAGCTCTCAGTCCAGTGGTGCTGTTTTTATTGTACAAATACATTCCCTTTTTTGAGATTAAGAATACATAAAACACAAGTTACAGGTAGCTCTGAAAATCTATATCTAAAGATTGGAGATTTCCATGATTCACCAGGCCATTACTACATTTACCTCATAGTATCCCATTGCAAAAGAATTCTTCTTATAACAGCTTTCTGTTGTTGGGATTCCATAGACACATACTTTAGAAGAGGACATCATAAAATGCTCATTGACACTTCACTGCTCTGGAGATATTCTGCAGTTTATTAGGTGATCCTTGCTGCACTTTCTCACTCAAACAGATATGCTTCATCACTTTCACTTTTTCTTATTTTTTTTTCCACTTCTTTATTTCTTTTCAGTTTTGTCCAGTAGGGGTGTCATTGTAGAGGTACGAAAATGAAGAAAGCAGTTCCTGAGCCAGCAGGGTAAACGTGTATGAAGTGTGAATGGCAAAACTCTGTGAAGTGTTCTGCAAATCTTTCAGGAATGAACAGTAATACAGAAAAGGTACAAGGCTTCAGAAATGGTATGATATACCAAAGTTTTCTTAAGATGCTTTTCAACACATTCTCTAAAGGGTGAGATCAGATGACCTTCTTCCCTTTAAACAAAAAGCTTCTCTGAGAAGAACAGATGTCAGTAAAGTCAGTTTTCTGTGTATCCAACATTACACACACTAGATGACACTTCCTTTCTGATACCCATTTACAAGGAAAGACCAAATACTTGGTATAACAGACCAAATAATCTAGCCAGAGATTTAGAAACATATGCAAGTATGAATTTACTTTTTCCTTTAGGAAAAGTTTACTTTGTTTAATAAAGAAGAAAAAAAGAATTAGGAAAAAGTCAGGATCATGGCACAACTTTGGCTTAGTTCAGTTAATTGACTCTACCAGTTCTTGTACCCTGAATCCCAGCATAACATACAGTTCTTGTTTAATAAAAAAACCTATTTTTTTAATGGAAAATACTCCTTCCTCTATTTAAATTTGTTTGTCATCCCTACCAGGTTACCTTACCACAAAATCTGACTAACTACAACTAAATCATTTAGTTTGATAATAGCATAGGGCCTTGCAGTATAAATAATAAATAAATAAATAAATAAATAAATGCAAAAAAGCAAGTGGAAATTGTAAATGCATAAAAAGCACATTCTTATCTGATTAGCCCTGCCAATCTTCATGTTTTAAGGTTGTACACTAACAGCATTATCCTATTTACGATCTTAAAACGTACAGAGCTTTAAGATTAACCTCTCTAAATATCAGTGACAAGCAAAATTCTGTTCTGATAAGGAAGGATTATTGTCTTCCTGTTTAAGAAAACAAGTGAAGGGGAAAAATGAAAACAATTAACACCACCTGTCTCTAGAAGTCACTGTGATTCCCTTTATTTTAATTTCTGTTGTTATTAGGGGCTTCATCGAAAGCATATCAGCAGAAACAACAAAAGAGAAATATAAAATGATACCATAACAGTTTTTTGCTAGTGATGACTGATGACTTGGATTCATCACTTTTTAGTCACTAGACAAAGAAAGAAGGAGGAACAGGAGGAGACCGTATTGCAGTAATTAGCAGCCCAGCTTTATAAGTAAAGGATGTTTTTACACAGTCTAAAATTGTATTCTATACCACAAATCAAGAGAATATGCAGACACGCAAAACAAGTGAGGAATTTCTCCATAATTTTTAATATAAATATATGAAATACAGTAATAAAACAAAGCAAGATCATTTTCTTACTGATTTACCTATTCAGCAGCTATGCCAAGAATGGATTCAGTTTATTAAGTATCTTTTCACAATGGAATAGCAACCAAGGTTTTTTTATATTACAAGAATGTACTCTTGTGATCTCAAGGTCATCCTTTAAACATACTTATTCTCCTTCCAATTGTGCCTGTATCAGCCTTTAAAGCATTCAAAGCAAGCAGTAATTTTATTCAGGGGTTCCTTAAATGCTGTCAGATTCATCATTGTTCACCATAAAACAGACATTTGCCAAAGTGACTAAGCAGCTGGCCACTTGCTGGTTAAAGACAGCTGAGTCACTGATTCTGACCTAACAGAAATGTCCTGCATCAGCTTCAGAATACACATCAGTATGTTGTTTACCACCCTAAGAGGAAAATAAGTTATTGCTGCGAGTCACCAAGGGAAGGAAAAAACCACAGAAATGAAGATGAATGTTAGGAGCCCAGAACAACCGGAAACTATAAACAAAAGTCTGACACACACAGAAAGGAGGAATTGAGTGCCAGGAAAAGACAAATACTGCTATAGATTCAGATGTCTTTCTCTGATAATAACCACAAATATTAGTGTTTGCTGCCAGGTAAATCACAAAGAAAAATCTTCTACTTCCCTGTATTATTAAACTGTATTGAACTGCGTAATTAGGCCACCTCCAAATTAAGTACAGCAAAAGTTCAAATTCAATTCATATAAATATAAATATGCTAAATTAAAGGTTTTGCTCACTGAAAATCAATAGTGATATATTCATACATCACTTTAACATCTAAGATGGCATGTTTCCTTTCCATTAAAAAACTACAGCTTTGCCAGGATTAAAGAATCAAACCGATAAAAACGAACCTTTCAGAGCCAGAAGGAAGGAGCAGCTCTGCCCTGGTTCTGGCAGACAAACTCATCACCAACAAAATGAACTGGGGAAGGAGGGTGTTTCCAGCATATCAACTGAAAAGTATAATCAAGAAGCAGATTATAAGCATGCTCGTTCTGAATGATTCATGAAGCATAATTTCTGCTCTTGCCCAAGTAATTAGAAGGCTTTCAACTCCAGCTCAGATACCTGTTTTAGGGCATATTTCATTCTCAAACCTATCAAACTAATAGAGTTTTTTCTTGCTTTCAAACATTGACATCAAGGCAAAAGGTGTAGAAATGTAGAATATGCTTTCATCAGTCTATAAGAGTTCAAGGTTTAAAGTTCCCCAACATAATTCAAAGGATAAGAAAAACCCAAATCTCTGCAGGGTGAATTTCTGAGGAAACATCCTAAACTACACCTCCATAGTACCCTTGGTCAGGAAGAAAACATACGGAAAAGGTAAACAGTGGGCAATTTCAGAGAATACTAGTGCAAACTATTACTACTCACAAGTTGTTTTTTTTTTAGTCTGACCTTAGTATTTAAGAAAAAATAATAAAGCTAACAAATCATAATTAAAACATTAATGCTAGCTCTGCTTAACTACACAATAACTTGGAAATTTCTGAAAACTCTCAACACGGAAATCTGATCTGAGTGCCTATGCTGGAAGACTTTCCTGCATTAGGCTTACGAGACAAAGATCTGTTATTTTTGTGCTCTGTCATGGGCTAGTTTATCAGATTAGTTTGCATCTTGCATTATGGGTTAATGAATGTCTTACATAGGATAATGTACAAAAAATGTAATGAAAGATGATGAGCTTTCAGATGTAACATTCTCCTCCTCAGTGGAGCTTAGAAAAACGGAAAGCTGATAACAAAACGAGTGTCACAGATCTGTTGATGAAGCATGAAAAAGCTTCCTGACTGAACTAACTCAATCTCTTGGGAGAGCAAGAAAATACTTCCTTATACAACGTCAGAAGGTCTGTCTTATTTTTAACTCTTCTCCAAGTTCTTTATTTTATTAAGTCATTGTTGTTAGAAATTGTGTATTTTCTCATAAGGTATTTTAGTGATTCCTTTTTGACTTCAGACCAAAATTTTTTAATTTTAAAACTCTGGCCTTAAGAATTCCTCTCACTCGTTTTTACAATAAAGATTTGTACTAGTGAGTAGCTCTAAAATGTAATCTAAACTCTCACAAAGGTTTTAGTTTTTGTAAAACGGGTACTGCTTTATTTTGCACAGATTGCTCAGCAACTGTCAGAGCATAACCCTCTTACTTGGTCTGGATTAAAAGATGACAGAAACGTGAAATATCCTATATTCAATCACTTCAGACATCCAGTCACAGACCACTTTTTCTGTCACTGTCACAGGGTTTTTGGACTCCAGAAAGATTATCCATAACAACACTTAAGGGGAAGAAAATCCTTTAAAGCGTTTTTTTTCTCTGTTCTAAAACAAGGTGGGCTGCAAAACCTGTTTCCTGGAGCCTTTAGATAAGTGAGGTAGGGAGAAGGGGGTTCCAAAATCATTTTAATTTTTAAGTTATTCCAAGTCAGAGAGGCACTAAATGTCACATAACCTTAACTCCTGGCTGCAGAGTATTCCTCGATTAAAATTCTCTCCCTTGGACACTTGTGCATCTGTCTATTTGTGTGTGTATCTGTCTGTGCATTCACACAGCCCTCTGGCCAACCCGCACTCAGGTGATTACATTAATATGGCATTATACTCACTGAAAACTTTTATGGCTCCTTTTGTGGCAGCAAAAGAAACAAGGAATTTTAGGCAACAAAGTATAATGACAAAGATTTAATGAAAGGTGAAAAACTCCTCCAACATTTATTTTGACAACACTATTTTTGACCTCTGCAAAATCACATCAATGACAGGCATAGAGTAGGCTGCAACCTTACTCCAGAAGTCAGTAACTGAGATTACTTTTAAGTCAAAAATAGCAAATTTATTTTTCTGTTTCAATACAATAAACAAGAGAAATATCAAACTTTCATCCTACCCTGCTCTCTCCCAGAATTGCATTTCTAGACCTTGACAACATGTAGGCACTGTGCAATATTCATGTTCTATTTAACAGCAATAAAGCAGTCTGGGCTGTTACAAAGCTGCAAATCCTCAACGGTCTAAGGTACTCAAGTATGTATTTTTATGACTGTCTTCCCCCCAGCTCCTGGCATCTTACAAACATAAATGTATGCTTGTGGCACTGCCCAGCAGCAAGGAAACATTACCTCCAGTTTAAAGAAGCAAAAATTCAGGGCACAGTAAATAAGTATCCTGACCAACATTACACATCCAGGAATCTGTGGCAGAACTGGGAGATTCTGGTTGAATTATCAAGTCCCTGGACTTAGTAAGATTTAACCTTCAAAAGCATGCTTTCTCAGTCCACAGAACCTAGCATATTTATACAATAGGGTATGTTTATACAACACACTTTAGGGCAGTGGGTAGACCCTAAAACTGCCTTTCCATTAGCTAGACCAGGAATATGAAACAAAATTTTCATAAAGCTCAGTAGTCTTGGACATAACCTACAGAGATGAGAGGCAGAGTAATCTGGATTCCACTGAAATTCGCTCTGCCATAGAAACAGTTACCAACGTCTAAACCATCTTGTTTAACCCCAGCCAACCAGATTCCATTGCAATCTTAAATGCAGACATATTTGGGAGTTAGCTTTCCAGCCTGGGACACAGGAAACTGAGTTGCCACTTTCTGTTCTGCTTCACACATCTTCCTGCACCTTAGGAAAGCCACAGTCTGTCTTGTGTTTCATTTCACCTGCTTTAAAATAAAGACAGCACTTTTCTGCTAAGGATAGCACTTTTCTGTCTCAGAAGTTTGTTCTGAGGCAAACTACAATAAAAGATCATAAAAGCTTAGGAAGCATTGTGGTCATTCCAGAGAAATACTAGAAAACTTGCTTGGAGAATTTCTTTTTCCAGAAATCTCTCCAACAGATTATTCTCGTTGAAAGACAGCTCGCCACTGCACATTAAATTCTTACATTTACGGTTATTAATCTCTTGCATTCTAAATGCAAATATATTCAATTAAACTTGCACTGGATATCTCTTTGCAAATAATCTCTCATTTATTTTTCATATAAACAAACTTAAAATCCTTTCTTCCCTCAAGTTACTTATTTGTAGGATACATTGGCATATGTTAATACTTTTTAGTTACAAAGGCTAGCAAGCTGCAGAAATTGCCAGCAATATCCTATATACAAACCCCCAAAAGCAAAACAAAATAGATTATAGCATGCATTATAGAAAAAAACCTATAGGGTAGAACCGTCCTATAATAACTATAGTAATTCCAATTCATAGTTGCACCAAAATTATATCCTTGACAAATAACTAGGGATCCCTCCGCCTGTGACTTTCCTGAAGTAAGGTCTCATCATTTACTCATCCTCTTTGATGTGACAGAGTACCAATTATGCTCTTTTTGCTTCCTACAAACTATATGGGAATATCCCACCTTTCTTTTTCAAAGGCTTCCTTTGAATTACTCTCTGGAGATTATTTTTTCTTCCTTCATACTAACAAGCATGTCTACACTATTTCTTTCTGCTCCAAAAAAATTATAACCTCCACTCATCTGTCTTTTCCAGTGTGTCACTGCACTCATTACTCAGTACATCTCCAGCTTCTAAGACAACAGGACGCTGATCCAGACAACTCCTGGAAAACAGATTGTGTCTTCTTTCCCTTACAATAAAGCCATAAAGGAAGACAAAGAGAGAGATATTGGAAAACAAATCCTGAAGGACACCTCTGATGGTCAGTGAAATATGTATAGGACACAACAGACAAATAAATAAATAAATAAATACATTTCAGATACTCAGAAAAGCAGACAAGAACCAAAGAATATTGTTTTCAAATCTGTTCCCCTTGGACTTTGCCAGGTTCCAATACGATGAAAGCTTTAATATTACATTTTATAATATACAAAGCATTTATGGTACATCCTTAGAAATTCTCTTCATTTAAACATTTACTGACAAGCAAAGCACAAACAGAAATAAGTTGATTTTGGCAGTTATAAATGAATCCAAGATTAATGATTGTATTAAAACTGTGAGGAGTGATGATCCTTTCATTTATTTCTTTGAGGTAAATATTTCACTTTCTGCAGCAAATCCTTACCCTTGGGATTATACATTTGCACAATAAGTAAAGGATTATCTTCACCTACAGGCAATGAAGACATCCTCTTTGTGCTGCATACTCCATAAATGATATTTTATTGTTAATACCGTCTTTTTCTCCACTGAGCCATGGAGAAAACTGCAGTAATTATTGTCCTTCTGAATTATTTTTCCTACTTTATAGAAATTGTCAGGTTTAAAAAAAAAAAAAAAAAAAGTGAAGTCGCAGTCTAACCTAGTGGAAAGATCTTTGCATCCAGAAGAGCTCTGTAGCAGCTCTGCATGCTTGTACTAGGCAAGCTTCAAACTCCTAGCCGTAATTATTTTTGAAGTTGATTAGCACAGCAGCCAAATAACCTGATCAGATTTGCATGAATGAGTCAGTTCACATACACTGACTACTAATGGTTGCTTTATATTGAACCTACATAACCTCTTCGGTGGTTTCCCAATCCTCAGAGAAGACAAATGACATGATAGGACCATTTGAACAATGGCCCAACAATATTAATTTAAACAATGAACATCTGCAATTTGAACTTCTCTTTCTTCATTGAGACAGACCTGTACTACTTATTAACCTGTGGGGGCGTGCTGAGAGGGGGAGACCACAACCAACCAAAATGGATTTCTGTCATAAAAACCTATGAGTAAGCCACCTATAAAGAGTGTGAGCAACTTATGGTTCAAAACTCTCTTCTCTCTGATTTGTGCTGAGAAATGTGCACCTCAACCTCTAAAGCTCACATGGGTTGTAGTATCTGCAGCCTTGAAAATACTCAAAACTCAACAAGGTCTTGAACAATCTTGTCTCCACTGGCCCTGCTTTGAAGAAGAGGCTTGACAAGAGGTCCTCCAAAAATTCCTTCAAGACTAAATTATCCTATGATTCCTCTTACTCCTTTTAAAATGTATTCTTTGCTAGGGTCTCTTCTCTTAACCAAAACATTTTGATTTAAGTTACATTTAAGTTACTACTTTAGAATGTAACCATTGGCCCTATTACTCAAGCTTTCTGTTCTTACATTTCTATTTCCTTTTGAAACAACAAAGTGGCCAGGGCTGAAGTGTTTCAAATTATCACTAGCCACTAATACAAGGAGAAAACAACTTCTTAGGGCTAATTTAATGTGCTTCTGAATCCTGTAATTTATTTTGATTCTGTGTTCTCTCTTCCTTTCCAGGCACCCTGCCAAAGAAGTTAAAGGGGGGTTTTCTGGCTAGATTTCCAATATTCTTCTCAGATTGGTATTTTGAAGTCTACAGACATAGGTGAATTCACGGCATGGAGCCAAGCTGCAGTCATTAGAAAGGATTAAGCCATGTGAAGCTGGTATTGAAGTAGAGAAAATAAACACCTCTTACTGTGGCAAAGTATACCTTGAGAAGGAGGAGGTAGACACCTTTTCTTCTAGGGCAGATATAGGGAGGAATATCTCCTAAGAAAGAAATGTTTGTTTTTTCAAGTGATCTAATATAGAGAGCTCTTCAAGAATTCAGGAAGAGACCTGAAGAGCTTTTACCTTCATGGCTGCAACTTGTACTCGACAAAATGCAGGATATAAATTTTAGGCAATTTTTTTATATGGGCAGAATAGAATCCCAGCCCATAAACAGGGGCATTATGTAATAAAGCAGCTTATATCATCATCATCATCATCATATGTACAGCAATAAGCACCAGATTTAAATACTGATTTTATACCCCTTTCTAGTCACATATGTAGTAAATGGACCACCCTGACACTCCACTGACTGCTTTTTAATAGCTCCTTTTTTGACAAAGAACACAAAGCAATGTGAAGTGTAATTGACCATATAAAACAAGAGAGCTTCAACCTCTTCTCATTCTCCTAACCTCCTCCCTCTCTCCAAAAAAGTAAACAAGCACATTATAGACTAAAAGCACTACTTTATGTTTTCCTGAACCAGCTGACACCTTCACTGATGAAACATGGGTCTCAACTCCCATCCACAAACAAGAAGTGGCAGCTCCAGCTCAGTCCCTGTGGCACTATTGAGGGCACACGGGCTCTGGTGCCAAGGCTGCTGTTGTGGTTTGTTGCTCCTGGCTAGCAGCAAAACCCCGGCTAGCCACTTGATAACCCTCCCATGGATGGGGAAGAGAATTAAAGGGACAAACACAAAAGAGACTCATGGGCTGAGATAAGAACTTGATAATTGAACTACAACAAAATTGAAAATAATTATAATTATAATTATAATAATATATAAAAATATAGAAATTAGTATTACACAGTGCAACTGTTCACCACCCAATGACCAAGCCTCAGCCCATTCCCAGCTAATGATCCTGGAGCAGGGAGAGTCCTGAAACCACAATCCCAGAAACGAAACAAGAGTGCAAGCATCCAACAGACCAAGAGGCAACCAAAAGAGTGAGATGACCCCAAGAGAGGGGATCACCCAGAGATACAGCTTCTGCACAGACCCTCATCTGTATCCTGGGCATGACACGCATGATATGGAATAAACCATTGGCCAGTTTAGGGCTCAATCCTAAATCTAAGCTAGTAACTGGGGCTGTGTTCCCTCCCAGCTTCTCCTGCCCCTGCAGACACTGGCACAGCAGAGAAGCTGAAACGCCCTTGACTGTCCTGGCAGCAACTATAAACATCAGTGTGTTACCAGCCTTCTTCTCAGCACAAATCCAAAACACAGCCTCTCATTAGCTACTCTGAAGAAAGTTAATTCTGTCCCAGTTGAAACCAGGACAGCTGCATGTCCCCAGAAGGTTACTAACAGAGGATCTCGGTCTGGGGCATCAACAGCTGCCTGCCCACTCTGCTGAGTGGAAAGCAGGCACAGACACACAAATCCAGCACGGGCACCACTCAAATCTTTTTTTCCTTTCTAAGGTTGTCCTGGAGCATGTAGATCTTCTACAGCTGAGTTGTCCTGGGTTAAGCAGAGTTAACTTTCTTCATAATAGCTAGCAAGAGGCTGTGTTTTGGATTTGTGCTCAGCAGAAGCTGATAAGAACTGATGTTTTGTGCTGCTGCCAAGGTTGGCAGATGAGCAAAGAGGCACAGCCAGTTGCTAGCCTAGGATTTGCTCTTAGGTTAAGACTGAAAACTCAGAATAGCCAATAATCTATTCCATAACATACAAGTCATGCCCAGTATATAGGTAAGGACCCTCCGGAAGATTGCCCCTTTTTTGGTTCTGGTGCCTCTCTCGGTTTCGGATCTCTTCTGGCTCCGAATCGCTCTCCCAAGGCCCTCCCCCCACACCCTGGTCGGCTCTCGGTCTGGGACAGTTGGACTGTTGTCTCTGTTCCGTGAGTTTTCCGGACCGTTGCGCACCGGGATCGTTAGCCGGGGCCAGGTGGTCGCTTCCCCCCTGCACCCCGGTCAGCTCTCGGTCTGGGACGCTCAGACTGTTATCTCCGTTCTGTGAGTGCCTCTGGGAGCGGAACAGCAAGACCAAACACCACAGCCACCCCCTAATGGCTATCACAGTTGTGCCGGCAAAGAAGGAATGTAAACCTCCATGCAAAAATACACGATTCAATTCTGAGCAGCAAGATGACTTCTAATATTAAGCGTCTATAATTGCATCGCTTATGCTCTGTCTGCTGGCTACAGAAACCATTTAGAGACAGTCCCTGTCTATCACACAAAAATACTGGATAAAGAAGACAAGTTTTCAAAAAAAAAAAAAGGCAAAAAACATTTAAAAAAGCCCAGAAGAGTATTTCAACACTAATTACTTGACTTCAGTTGTCACAGTATCAGATGCTGGGTACTAACCTCTCTGAAAATGTTGCTCCTCAGTAACACGCCTTAAAGGGGAAAGTGAGCTAGCTGTCAAAGACCTGCATCCCTGTGTACTGAAAACAAGAAGCTAAATTTACAATCAGAATATATCTAAGAAGGTGGATTGTCACATGCCTAAATTTCTTGATCCAACCAGGCCTACTCCTGTTATAACCTTGCTGAAGACAACAGAAGAGATACATGGGAAAGACAGAGCTCCTGAGTCCACATTTAGCTCAGAACATATCAAAAAGGAGTGAGATGGTATATGCTACTTTTTCTAGAGGTAAAGATTTCTACTGATTTTAGGACAGAGTGAGAGTTAGTGTTCTTCAAAGGATAAAAAAACCTATCTTAACCAGAAAATATTCCTGATGTTATCTTTATTTTTGAGGTTACCTAATCCATCCTACATAATTTATTTTAATACTACTGCATTCTCTACGTGTCATGTACTAATGAACACAAACATATGAAAAACTTGGTCCAGAAACGAAAATAGACCATAAGGAAGAAGAGCTGTTAGAATAACAGAACTTCTTATGTTCATTCTCCAAATGAACAAGTTACGTGAGAAAGTTTTTTTTGCTCTGTCTGATCCTGGAAAGATATTTTAACACCTTTTTGTTTGTTTGTTTGAGGGACAGTAGAAGGAGGAAAAAGGACAGTTTAGTGATGTCTCCTTTTCAAGGGCATAAGTGGCAACATAGTGCTCTTAAACACTTAAGCATTTAAAGACTGCTTAAAAGAATAGTTAATGGCAAGTTGTTATTAAAAAAGAATGATCACTTTAAAAAGTGAACCTTCAGTAGCAACCTGTATTTGTCAAATGCTGTTCTTTGAGTCCTTGATATTGATTAGTATTCCACTTGAACAAGGAGATAATGAAGAAGATTATATTTTCCTGCAACCGACACAATCAGAAAAGCTGACACCAAGTATTTTCCTACTTTCCAATTTGTCTGCCCCACCTATTTTCTTTGCTTTGGAGGCCATGGGGAAGAATGGATAGGAATTAAATTAAGACATTCTAGAAAATAACTGAGAACAATAATGTGGTGCATTTAAATTCTACAGAAGACACAGGAGGGATGAATTGTATAAAGCAAAAAATCAGATGTTGCATCCTTCGCTAACTACGAAAATATAGAGCTAAAGGCAGTTAAATGATTTTCTAAGGTTTGCTATTCAGTATAAATGCTAATATAGAAAGACAGATGTTTTACCAAAATAACCTCTCTCTCACTTTACAGCTATTTTTTGTCTGACTACGTATGCACACACAAAATCTCACCATGCATGTTCATGTATTGAAGATGCCAGAATAAGTACATAAGTACTCGTGATTGTTAATTTATTCACAGAGCAAAAAGCAGAGAACAACCATATGTATTTCTTTAGCTGGAAAGCACCTGGGGCTGCATGGCAAGGAGAACCCTTGGTGAGATGCAGGACCACACAGCCTTTAAGAGGCTTAGACTATGAATCCTTCTTTTATGTTACTATTTATGTAGTTGCTGTCCAGACAAGCACAATTATACGGCCATACACTCCTGGCTTCCCTAAACACTTGTACTTTCTGCCAGCTGCAGAGTAAAACAACTTGCTTTGGCACCTGTAACGAGATCCCACAGTATTTTGATCCCCGTTCTCCCATGCAGCAGGGCAATGAGTGAGGGTAATAGATCAGGGAGCTTGTAGAGACACGGGTACCCTGAGAGAAACAAACAAAAGAAGATACTGGTGTGTAGCGTATAAAACAGGAACGTGACATATAGACACTGCAAAGGATTAAAACACACCATAGTCAGCAAAACACCCAGGGGAATGTTTCATTCACTTGTATCTCTAAGCCTTACTAATTTCAGCTGAACTCTGGGCTTTGCTGACCTAACGCCTGTAGCAGAGGAGGAACTTGTTTGTAAATAACTGTGTCTGTTTGACTGCTAGACAGAAACAAGACAGGAGTCCTTGGGAAAACGAGAATCATAGAATCATAGAACGGCCTGGGTTGCAAAGGACCTTAAAGATCATCTAGTTTCAACCCCCCTGCTGTGAGCAGGGTTGCCAACCACTAGAGCAGGCTGCCCAGGGCCCCATCCAGCCTGGCCTTGAATGCCTCCACGAATAGAAGAAGAATCCCTGCTTCCCAGCATACATTTTAGGGACACACACACAAATACAAATGCAGAAACATTTTTTTCTTGACCAGTTTACATGTCTCTTGATGAACTTGCAGAGACAGTATAATCCTATATTGGTTCCAGAGCCCAGTGTTTTTAGTATGTCTGAATAACTAATTGCTAAATAGTAATCAGCTGGGCATAGTCTTTGAGATGACCATAGCCAGAGTACCCCTCTCATCAGGGCTTGTTTTGTTCTATTAGCCTGACTACCTGGTAGGTGCACTCCATTTTTAAATTTGCTACTATTTCTGCAGTTCTAGGGATTACCCAACGTTCTCACACACTGGTGATGCTTTTTCTGAAACAGCTTGAGTTCAAAATAGAGACAATAAACTTTTGTCTGAATTCCTTTGAGCACTTAAAAGCAGTCTCCTGGAATTATTAGAAGGCAAGTCTTTTTTCAATTCATTTTTAGGCTGCTAGACGTACGGAAGTTAACTTTACTTGGTAAGTATTCTGCTTGTAAACACACTGTTTGATCTGTAATGTGACATACCAGCTATTCAAATCTGCATGTGATACCTGAGTTTACCAATATTTGAAGAATTGTGCTCTTCAGAAAAGAGAAGCAATCCATAATAACAGAAGTCTGCCCTGAAAGTGGCTAATTTATGGTACTAGGCAATGTCTGAGAAGAGCATTTGCATGTCAAGGTTTAGGATAAAAACAGCTCTCAAGCCTGAAGTGATGTGTACCATGTTAGTACGGTATTAGCATGGTGCCCAGTGCTAGTTTTTTTCTTCCCACAGTAGTCCCACAGACGTGGAGTTTACTAGACCAGTAATGGTGCAAGGAGCTGGACACCTTTTTCCAGGCAAGCCCTGCAGGGATTGAGTAAAATCATGGGCATTTTCGTTTTCAGAGCCCTTTCCAAATCTCATCCATATTTCACATCATATATAACAATTACGAGGTAGAAGTAAAGAATACCCAATCCCACCAGGGTTTTTATCATTTCCAGGAACTGTACGTAATGCCCTTCCCCAACCTCTCCTCACCACTCACAGCATTTCTCCTGGGCTGCCTTCACCTTCATCTTTTGGGAAGTTGAAATTCAGAGGATTTCTTTAGGTTTGTGATTTTTTTAAGTGAAATACCAAATTTTCTATTGTTGAGAATTGACATAATCCCTTTTACCAGAAGACTGAACATAATTAAAAATATATAGCTAACGAGACACTGTATGCTAAAGACAGAATCATTTTTTCCTCTTTATAAACTCTGATTTCAAGTATTTTTTATTTTTTTTACTTTTCACAAGATAATTTTCAAAATCACCTGCCAAATCCCAAGGACTGGGTAAAAGCATAAATGCTTTTCTGTTTAACTGACGTTCCAAATAAATCTCAGCATACTGGAGATGCTAAGCTATAAACAACAAATTCCATCAAAACTGCTTTTCTTTTGTTATCTTCAAACAACACCCAATTGTCTTCTCCAAATTTTTTTTCAGTTCTGCCATCAATTTCTTCACTACCTTTACCCGTAGCAGGAGTTGTATAGTCTGCAAGTATGTGAGATATACATTACTGAGTCTTGAACAACTGTTGCTTGCTCCAAAGAGTAACAGTTAAATGACATCACTTTCAGGTTATTTTACTTGTTAATTATCTTCCAAAACTGCACTTACATTTTAATTTCTTATTAAAAAAGCATTCATATTGTGAAGTATTACTTTAATTAAACATCATACTGTGTTGAATTAGTCATGTTACCTGGCACTACATTTGTGTTGTGTTATAATGTTTCGAAAGCGATCATGCTGTGATAAGCTGTACTCTAAAAGGAAGCAACACTTCTTAGAAATGTGAAATAATTTTTAATAAAATATATTAAGTGCAAGTACTTTGAAGTATCCCCTGTCGCACAGACCCATCTCACTGGAGACAATCTGCAGCCCAACATCCCAACTCCACTGAAGTCAAGCAGAGTTTTCTCTATGACTTAAGAGGAACTAAGATTTTTTTCTGGTCTTCTGACTCCAGCCCTGGATCTGTTCTGTGGCTGGAGTGCCACATTCAGGACAAACTTGCTGAGGTCAGGATGACTATGAACATTTCCAAGGAATATCTTTCCCATCCAAGGCTTTGAACAACCTGGTCTAGTGGAGGGTGTCCCTGCCCATGGCAGGGGGGTTGGAACTTGGTGATCTTTAAGGTCCTTTCCAACCCAAACCATTCTATGATTCTATGATTCTGTGATTCTACGATATTTTCTTAGCAATTGGAATGTACGTTCTAGATTAACATTCAGACACACTAGAAAGCTCATAAGAAAAGCATGGAAAATAAAAGGGAATGGATCTGAAATGTTACCTTTTTATTATTTTTTAAGCTAAAATAATATTTCACAGAGTTCATACTTTAAATTATAAATGCCTACAGAAACATTACATTATGGATATAGGGTTCCTTCTCCAAAATACAGCATTTAAAATAGGCTGGTAAGATATAGCTTTAAAAAGAGGGGTTTTAAATTCATCTGAATTGACAGTCAGGTCTTGAACTTAACAAAAAGGGCCATATATAGACCAGGCAAAAATCTTTACCATATTCTACTGACCATGACACTTCCTTCGGTGTGTCATTGAAAGGTCCAAATGTGAGTGATGTGAGATTGCCATAAAGAAATATCCATAGGCCTTTACCATTTCACACATTAATGAGACAGGATAAGAAACCTATGTCCTATATTTCAAGCACTTTTGGAATTTTGTTCACTGCGGGGAAAACCATTGCTAACTATGAGACAGAGCGAGGCAGGCAGAGATCATCCAGTAGCCTGGTACCACAGCATTCAAATCCTATCTACATACTAGCTTTGTTCTGAGCAACATAGCAGACCAGGGTCTCCTATCCCAACAGGTGCCCTGCCCAAGGAATGCCAAGCCTTTGCATAACTGTTCAGTGGCAAACACTTACATATTCAACACAAAATAGCCTGACTTCAAATCCTGTGTTCAGTAAAACAGCAAACTAGGTTTCTTTGGTGATTTGGCACAACCAGCAGCTGATCCATTTTTCTGAAATCAGAATCTGTCTTTTTCTCAAGAAATTCTGTTATGGGACTGGGTATACATTCCTGATGGTACCATTTCAACAAATTGGTGTTTTCTGATCAAAAGCAATTGTTTTACTCCTATTTTTAAGGGGCTGTAGAAACACTTCAGCTGCTTGAGCATAAGACTTGAACAGCTTCTGTTCCCTGCTTCCTAGCAAAGTATGAACTGCTGTACCAAATCACCTCTTCTGCTTCTTCACAAAGACAAGAGTAACAAGAATTTCTTACAAATGAATAAAACATCTTTGGAAACAGAACCATATATTAGTATTTAACAGTATTTGACAGTTAAAAAACAGAAGGTCAAACATACCTCTTTGTAACCTGGCATCAGTGTTAATGGGCATGAATTTTTTGTTTTCATAGCAGAAAATACTTAAGCTCATCCAGATACTATTTTCTTTCCTAATTCGGCTTGAGTCACTACCACCCTTAAATAAAGGCATACAGACTGCCACAAAGGACACTGATGCATTTTTATCATTGTTACTAAAACTCTAAAAAAACTAATCTATAAAAAAGTAGAACGCTACCAGTGTTTCACTGACTTAACCCAGCAGCCAGTTCAATAGATCAGATCCCAGAATCACAGCTACTTCTTATCTCCCATGTGACAAATTGCTCATCCCTTCACTTTTGGCAAAATTATTTGGAAATGGGAGTTTAGGTGGTACTACCTGCAACTCTCTATTTCTCTTGAGGTGTTTTGAAGCTTGAAAAACTAGTGTTCTTCCTTGTCAATCACCCCAGTGTGAACAAATACAAACTAGTAAACTACATTTAAATCAGCAAGACACTTATCACGCACAGTATACAGTTTTCAAAACAGAAAGTCTGTGGCACCAAAGGTGAACCAAGCCTTCCTATTAAAATTAAGATACCTCCCCCTAGGGACAGTCATCAGAGTGTCAAACTTGTCCTTCACTGAGAGGAACCCAGAGCCTTGAGATCAGCGCCCAGGCTCCTCAGACTGTGCAAGAGGAGCTTGAGTATCCACAAATGCAAATCATAAAAGCTGTGGGGCTTGTAGAGAGTACAGCTATGAACTAAATCTACAGAGTATCTTGGCTAGGTTAGTCACATGGAAAAGAAGAAAGGAGGCCAGGAATGATCCCTTTTAACTCAATAGATCAGTGATTACAACAGCCTTTGGGAAGTAGTACACCTGAGTTCAGCAGTCTGATCAGCATCTGACCACAAGTTTCTAATCCTCCAAGACAAAGTTATAAGCATGAACAGTGGCAGAAATTTGGACTGAGAGGAACTCTGAGTACAAAAATTTCAGCCACTCCATGGAATTAGAAACTATTTCAGTACAGGTCATGAGAATCTTTATGTTACCTAAATATTTAATTCACTTGCTATGTTTGGTACTCAAAATGGTGGTAAAGGAGTTTCTTCAAGCTAAATCAAGGCTTTAGACAAAGCTTTTATGTTCTGTGAAGACCTTTACCAGCCTTCAGACCACTGCATTTGAATAGTCTTCATCATAACGTGCCTTGCGCACTGCACACAACCATCTCTAATTTACTAATTGACATTAATTTAACATTGCTAAAAGAAAGAGAAAACTTAGTAAGGGACCTGATAATATTTAATTTGCAAAGAATGAACGTGATTCATTTTGAGGAGTGCTTCGTACCCAGGTTTTTATGCTAAATGTTCTTGGGTTTTTCTTCTTTTGGGGGCAGGGAGGAAGGGGAAAGAGCAGAAGACCTGAAAGAATAGAAAGCATCTTCATGACCATAAGTATATCAAGTAATCTCTACGAAATAATAATATTTTGGGAGTTCCAAACAGAAAATAATTTTATATTTGTTCACTGTGGATATATATATTTGTTCACTGAGTTTAAGAATTAAATGTGGCAAAGGAGAGTTACGTTATATTGTTTCATTAGAAACAAATTCAATAGTAACAAAAATTACCAAGAAAATTCTTTTTATTTTTCATAGAAGCAAGCATGATATGTGAATTCACTAATTGGAGAATTCATATCATCTGGGTTAGCTCTACAGGACACTCCTGTCTGAAATAACAAATGTTCAAGTACCTAATTACAACTGTTGCTATAAATAAAGTACTTTGTGGAACTATTTTAAGTCATTATGCTAAATAACTACTATACTTTAAATATACTGAAATCTTGCAAGTGTTCAGATCTGGCATCCTTCCATTTTTATTCTGCACATGGAATATAATGCTAACAAATATTGAACGTAGGAAATCACATTCAGTTACAATTTTTTTTCCTCCCATTGACACATTCATCTCCAATTCCAGATTCATTTCAACGACACACTTATTCCACACGAAGCTTCCAACAATAATATCATTATACCGACAATGCCTATCAATTAATTCTTTTTAGAGCTGTTAATTTTTATGTTGTAAACACCATCAATAATCAGATGGAAGAAAACTTTAAAGCCTTGATAACGCTTATCACTCCATTCTGTTTTCCTCTCTCCATGGCAATTGCTACACAGACAATAAATTCAGAATAAAGTACATGCAACATTTGAAGTGAAGCAGACCTGTCATCTCTGTAATACATTTTAAATTTCTGTAGTTTTTTCATCCTTCCCCACCCTTGGGATTTCTTGTTTCTGTGTTAATGCCACTTAGAATTCTAGCTAAGACTATTAACAAAACTGTAACAAAACACCAAAAGCAAATGTATTGTCATTTGTAAAAACAGTAATCAGTAAATCAATTACTGACTGACAACCATATGTCATACAGCTCACACGGCATGCCCCCATACTGACTGGGGAACAGACTGCTCTGTGGCCAAGAACCCCTGTATACACTGTTTTACCGTATGTGCAGACATTTCATGCCTTGAAATAGATTTTCAGTTTCTGAGTGAAACTGCAAAGAATTACAGAATGGTAAAAAACCAGAGGTGTTGCTTTCTTACTAAAAAACAGACAGGGGAAAGGATCAAGTTCCGTAACAACAAGTGGAATATCAGTTGCAGAGCAAGTGCAACCGAAGCGTTGCCTGAATATCAAGACGGGCATGTCACTGTGTCAAGGTCAAGGAACGTCTGCACATTCCTCTTTTGCAGAATATCTTGGAACAGTTGTCTGTATGAAAGCAAAGAAAGAAAGAAAGAAATGAAAACTCAGGTCTGCTCAGACAAGAACAGCAAGAGGATGTCAGAATACAGGAAGACAGCTGTAGGAGACACAACAGCAGCAAAATTTGAGTACAACATACTGTGACTGTCTGATGTGATACATTAATTTAAAATTAGTATTATTGGGGAAAAATAAAGGAAAATTTGTTTGGGGTCTTTTCTGAACAGCTAAAACAGAAGATAAGAAGGATGATGGTTTCAAAAAATAACATACTGAATTCTGAAGCCTATCCTTGGTTTGCTTTGCTACACACTCAAGTTTTCCCTTGGGTATTGCTTCATCTTGCTGTTTCATCTAAATCAAGTCACAAAATAGCACCTTCCTTTTTATCTTCTTGACTTTCAGTAAGAGTTTCTTCCCACTAGGGTCTTATGGGACTCTGGAGAATGAGGTGGTCCAGCCCATTTGAGACTCAGATAAAACCAAATACTCCTTGAAAATATGGATTCAGAATAAGAAAAAAACAGCCAGACAGTGTTTGCTCAATACTGTTTCTTCTAGATGAAAATTACTATGGCACTTGGTTCATGTCTGTAGCTTTATATTAGGCTATCAAAGTGATACTACTTTCATATAAATTCATACAAACCACATTCATCTTTAAAAAAAAATCCTAGAAGCCCTTATAATCAGCAATTCCATATTCCACATCCTTTTTAGCCACAGGAGCCTGTCTGCCAAGTTAACATTAAAACAAAAGGTATCATTTTTATATATTGTTCATGTTATCTGCTTTACTTCTAAGAGCTATCACGAATAATTTGCTTAGTGCTACATTATCTCATCTTATTTGTTTGTGCATGCATTTAAAGGAATCCTTCACAGCTTTTGATTTACTTAAGTTGTTTTGATCACCTTTAAAAGAAATTAGAGTGAGTCACTTAAGCAACAATAATCTTCACTACCAGAACGAAGGAAAAATAAGAGCAATCACCTCCAGATACTTACTTTGTTTCCAGGTGGCCTGTCTGCTGTAGTCTTTGATGAATCTACTAGCATGGGCAATTTTAGGCAGCCCTTCAACACAGTGTTTGCCTGTCAGAGACTATTTAGAACATGTAAAAGCAGTGATTGTTCCAGCTTGTTACTTTTTGTTTTGATATACAGCACTCAGTCTCCACTGACTAAGGTGATAAAACTATAAAACATTGTGACAAATTGACTGAATTTTACAAGCTTTCCCAAAGTGCTTCTTCATATTGTTTAAAGCTTTCCAGGGAAAACGTGTTGGCAGTATTAGCTGGGCAAGGTACTGACGTGCAAGCATAGAAAGGGAGTTAATATAGTGCTCTCTGTGCTAAAAAAAGCATTATGCTACCAGCCTGTAAGCAATATGCTTCTCTTTATGCATCTTGTATGGCTTGAACAGAAAGTAGCTGCAAGCATCTCTAAATAGGAGCAAGTAGAAGGATGTGCGATAAACAGCTCCTCTTCAAAGCTTTCTTCCCTCTGGTATATGAATTCTTTCACAACCATACAATAGACAAGCACTTTGACAGGCTCCTATTCAGGGCATGTTTGTTTTGTAGTACTTCTTCAGGCTCTGTGCAGCACCTTGTGGTGTTCGATTACTTTCTGCACCAGCAATTTAATTTCTTGCAGCAGAGTCCTTCCTCATTCTTTCTTGAGCATTGAAAAGACCTGCAGATGTCTCTTAAGATTCCTTATGTTACAAAGGGAAGGACAAATTAAAAAAAATATGTGAACAGGATAACACATTTCTGCAAATTAAGCAACAACATATTCAGAAGCAGCTGTATATGTAGCAGGCTCTGTCAGGACACCATTCAGAGACACTTCCAAGCGCTACACTGGTATCTCAGCTCTACTTACTGGGATTGGAAGAAGCATGAGTGTAAATTGTCTGTTTGTATTTCTGCTTTCCTTCACATTGAAACAATACTTTAAACCAAGATATAAACCAAAAATAGACAGCACCATCTTCTCTACTACTCTTTTCCTGAGCATTATGTATTTCAACTATTGAAATACGTGCTTATAATTCCAAAAGATTATCCAAGTACACATCCTAATTCATATTCCAACACTCAATCTATTCTAAAGCTCTTTGAAACACTCAGATGTTCACCATCTCACCAACACCACTAAACCAAAATTCTGTTCCAATCTGGTACTACTTTGGCCTAAACCCTTTGGAACAGCATCTGCTTTGTGACGTTTTTCAGCTAAATCAATCTACTGTTCCTTTTTCCTACAGAAACCAATACAGAAGGTGTAGATTACAAAAGTATGCTTTGTATCTTGTATTTTTCCTGTAAAAGCAATGACTGAAAACATGGGTATACTGTGCCCAGGAACTATGGAACAGAAAAAGAGATTACAGGTTACAGATAACTGACTTTATAGTAATTTTTTTTTTCTTTTGACTTCATTATTATTACAGAAATACTTTAAAATCTTGACTGGCTAAAGTTTATAAATAACTTCCAAATCACATTGCCGGTAAACATGTTCTTTTAATCACCAGTTTGCCCATGAACAAGCTGATCATTCTTCCAGGTAGAAATAATGCATTTTCGGCTACCCTTACCCTTACTCTCTCAACTATCTGCACTTTCTCCACACCAGAGGTCATGAAAGGATTCCTAGAGTTCCTTGCTTCAACCTAATACTCATGGCTCAGGAAGCCAACAGTTTTCAGACTAGGGACCTGATTATAGTTTCTATGCATATAATTACTCTCAGTGTATTTCTCTTTCTCCTTAGCTTTTCCATACTTCCCTGTACTGATGTACAATTTTACCTTTGCAGCAATCTGTAGCAAGAACAGCCACGTTCCTTCATGTGTTTCAAACTTGCCACCTACTAGTTTCACCTGGTACACCCTGGTGTTTGCATTACAAGAAAATAGTGAGCAGCTGATCCCTCTACATATTAGTCAGGATTTCATAGACTTGTATCATATTCTGCTTCAGCTGTCTCTTTTCTAGACTGAAGAGAGACTTCTCTAAATTCATTTAAATTAATTCATAAAGTGCTAGTGTCATGGACAGAAGACAAGATGCCATCCTATCTCACCACCTGACAAAACAAAACTAATTAAAAATTAAATGTTTCTAGATAACATAAACACAGCTGTCCACTAGAAGAACAGATAAATTGGCAGACTGGGATAGGAAACTGAACTTTGTTTACCTCCTAGACAGCTGATTAGAACCCAGCTTGTATTAGGCAAAAGCATTAGACATGTTATCTTAATACATGCTTGATGACCTGTTCCAATGAGCTTTATGGTTCCCATAAGGTTACTATCATGACTGCCTGCTTGGGCAAGAAGATTCCCAAGGAGGATTCCCAAATGTCAGAGAATGAATAAAGCTCTCAGACAGTGATCCATCAGCAATATGCAGAGAGAGCGTTTGGCTAGGCTAACACAGCAATATGGAGTATTTTGAAATTTCTGGACACACAAGCCAAAGCCAGCTCTTAATAGTTGATGTATGCTTTTTTTTTATGTTTCCTAATATAAATGAGGTATAAATGTGTGCGTATACTTACCTACGCAAACACAAACGTATCTTCCTGCAGAAAGTAATACTTGTTGAAAGGTTGCTTTAAGTGTCCCATTTCTGATTTGAATTTGCTATTTAAGTCTTTAAATTGACTTCACCACAGGAGTAGAGGTTCTTCACTTCCTCCCACCACCATCAAAACAGAAAAATATTTGCAAGAATCCTAGAATGGGAATGCCTTTAGAAAATTTAAACACACTGTAGGTGGAATCATCTACTAGTATGGCAACTGACATGCCCAAGAGGAAAAAAGGCACCTAACATGAAATGTAATAAGTGTTTGTCTATAAAAAGGGTATGAATATTTGATGTTTGATGCTATTCCTTTTAAAATTATCCCCAACATAGTACATATTTGGGCACGCTAAAGGTTCTCCGAGGTTTTTTTTAAGGCCCACCTTGGCTCTCCTCATAGCAAAGCCCCCTGGAGAGAGAGATCTGCAACATATCTCTGGTCATTGCTAAAGTCCTGAATACAAAAAAATTGTGGGGTGCTAGAGCACCTCCCATATGAGGACAGGATAAGAGAGTTGGAGTCGCTTAGCCCGGAGAAGAGAAGGCTCCAGGGAGACCTTACAGCAGCTTCTTGATGCTTAAAGGGGGCTACAGGAGACGTGGGGAGGCACTCTTTATCAGGGAGTGTAGTGATAGGACGAGGGGTAACAATTTTAAGCTGGAAGAAGATAGATTTGGCATAGATGTAAGGAAGAAATTTTTTCCAATGAAGGTGGTGAAACACTGGAACAGGTTCCCCAGAGAGGTGGTAGATGCCCCATCCCTGAAAACATTCAAGGTCAGGCTGGATGAGGTTCCGAGCAACCTGATCTAGTGAAGATGTCCCTGCTCACTGCAAGGAAGGGTTGAGCTAGATGACCTTTAAATGTCCCTGCCAACCCAAACTAATCTATGATTCTGTGATCACTGAATGCAGTGTTGTAAATGGCACTGAAACAGAAGGATTCATTCAATACAAACCCCAAACTCCATGTTACGGACAAAGCTAATCTGGCCTGTGTTCCTATTCACTTCCATTTTCAATTCTCTAATTATTTTTATTTTCTGGCAACAGTCATTGAAGTATAATATAACAGATAGGGTTACGAGCCTACCATCAGTATACTGAGTAGCTGAGAAATATAGTACTCTTACAGGAAATTTTTCTTCCAAAATTGATCACTCCCAGTCCCAAGTCATTTCTAATAAAGCCTTTGGGAAGCCTGTGCCTTCATTTTAAATAAGAAAAACATACATTCTCAAAGCTCAGAAGGAATGGCCAAGTTAAGGAAAGATCTAGTAAGTAACTTGTATCAGTATCATAAATTGTGTGCTGCAAGTTTGCATCTGCAGAAGCTGGATACTCCCTTATTTCCCACTATCTAGTTCCCATTGTAGAATCCACAGAGCTTGGAATTACTATGTTTCTATGAACTTCTCAGTGTCTTTAAATACAATAATACAAATAAAAAGATATCTCTGTACCTTGTGATCATAACTGAACAAATGATGAATATTGTTCTCCAAATAGGACCTCAGAGGGCAAATTCAGCTCAGCTGTATTTGCATCTAAGCATATGGAGTAATTCCAAGAATAGATTTGTCTCACTATCCACAAAGGTACTTGCTTTATTGAATTAGTAGAATTGAGTGCACTCATCCTGTCCACAGATCCATTAGTCAGTAGTTATGACAGGCCACAAGCAAAATCTATTATTAGCACATTTACTGAAATGCAGTTTTTCACTTTCAGAATCACTAGCCACAATCTTAAGACTACTAGATCCTACTAAAAAAAAAAAAAAAAGACCCGGTTTTAATTTCAACTTCAAAAAGGTGATACACATGCAGGGTTAAAGGGGGGGATCTTCAAACATGCTAGAGTGTAAGAAAATCTCACTAAAAATGTTCATTTAATCAAAGCCATTTCCGTATTTCAGGATAATAAAAAACAGAAGCTTTCCTGCTGGATCTACGTAAAATTCTCTGTGCCACAGTGCCAAGTGGTGGCCAGGCACTGAAGCAGGATTAATCAATTAGCAAAATGTCCCATCTGGTCCAGCCTAGACTTGCTGTGCCTCCACTCCTCACATTACCATGATGGAAACCTCTAAAGGGATGTCTTTAACGAGAAAGTATCTCACTCTTTGAAACATCTTTCTTTTAATCTTTTCTACACACAAAACCAAACATGGTCACTTCAGAGAGAGCCAGAGTTGGCCCAATCTCATCATAAAAGGGGTTTTCTATGCAGGCTTTGCTGTAAGTCAATTCAAATATTCTTCAGCTACGAGGAGTAGTAGAACACGGACATGTATCCCTTTGAGAAACACAGTGGGTCAAGACAAATGGTTTTAAATTACTGAAGAAAATATAAACTAACAGATTTTTACATAAATATGTCCAATTTCACATAGTCAAGATTTCTGTAATTGTTTATCAGAAGAAACTGATAGAAGATTCCAGCCTAACACTTCCAGATAATAAACTCTTGTGCTCAGGAGACGGCAGAAGCACAAGCTTCCTGTAGTGCCAGTTCTGCACTGCTGTCAACTTAGAAAAGTGTCCTTATGTTTGAAAAAAGTAGATTCCATATCTACACTGGCTCTTGTCATTCGCTCAAATTGCAACTCTGCATACTAATTATTAGAAACAAGACAGTAACATGGATAAAAAACACACAGGAAACTGGACTGCTGGCCAAGCAGCAGTCTGGTTGCGAGGCTTCACAATCATTCTGACTCATGCAGAATCTGAAATGAAGAACTGGAGATGAAAAACTTCAATACCTCATCTCTTAAACCACCTATCTCCCTCACAGCTTGCGTAATCTGAAACAGAACTTGGTCGAATGAAGCGTTCATGTCTCTCTGCTGAAAGAACAAGCCTATAAATCACAGTCTCTTTGCTGTGTCTGCAATTTGCAACATTTCAGTAGTCTCTTCCGTCTCTAAGGATGTGATATTCAAGCCTTGCTGTTTGTTCTGCGGTGGCAGACAAGATCACTGCAATGCAGCTGATATGAAGGCATGGGAATGTGTGTAGTCTAAGGGAGCCATGCATAAAAGAAAGCACATCACTCCTTGCACTGCACGTGCACTCTGGCAAACTGGGAGAGTTAATTCTCCATTCCTTAAGCAAGAGCAGAAACGCAACCCTAATTTGTCAATCTTGTACGAAGCTTTTTTCTTATTATCATCATCATACAATCTATTTCTCAACAATAAATAAAAATGGACTGAGTGCAGCAAAGCTTCTGCTACTACCATAACTTTCATTTACTATTTTTTAGGTAGCTTATCATTAAAGAAAATTAAATGACAATGAAATTCCTAAGAGCAGCTTGCTCAGTGGTGACAAGATAGTGAATTATTTTCATTACTGTGTATTAAAATATGTAGCAAAATTTTATTTAGTAGCATAAAATTCAAGTTTAAATATAAGAGTCTCAGGCACAAATAGATACAGCATTTGAATAAAGGAAGTATACAAAGAGAGACTGTGTTTTCTTTCTATGACAGAACAGCATTTCTACCATGTTAAGTTTGTAAATCTTGCTTATGAAATTTAGTAACAAATATAACAATGACAAAGCCTTCCCTATTCAAAAACAGAAATACTAGGAAATAACACATTTGCAATTTAGTGGCTATAAACTGTTCACCAGAATTTATTTGTTTTCTGAAACTACGAAGTTGTGTATATGTACATTTGTATATGCCTGTGAAGGACACACATGAAACTTAGGAGGCTGGAAGAGTTATTTCCCAGTTTTGACTTTTTTTGCAATAACTTTATTGGGGGGGAAAAATGTGAAACTGGGAAACTCATCCCATACCTTCAGCTTGAAAAATATCTTGGTGGTTTGGAAGGTTTATGAGATGTCTAGAAACAGAGATATCTTTTCTCTAAAAAACATAATTAATATAATCACACTTTGCTGGGTCATAGGAAGCTCAACATCCTCCTCCATCTCAGGATGGACACACACACACACCCCCTTACCAAACTCACCTTTTGATCCAAATCTTTCACCTCTCAGGTTTGTACCTCATCATTGAAACCCAGTATGTTCAGAGGTGGGCTTGTCTCTCAAAAAAAATCATTGAGGAAAAAGGAATAAAGGTCTGGACCATCATGTTGAGAGTGGAATATGAATTCTCCTGCAGAACCTTACATTTTCTCTACTCTAATTTTATAATCTTAGTATATTCTAGATAAAAACAAGGATGTCATTTTAGAGAATGTATGCAAGACACCAGCACTATAAACTCAAATTATACTTAATCTTTCTGAAAGTTTTAGTGTTGATACATTTTATTAATTTTAGTTCATTTATTTTGTTTGTTTCCTATCAATTCTGAAGGAGCAAGGAAAGTAAAAAGTATAATATCTGAAAAAAAAACTTAGATTTCAGTGCAAATTACCAGATTCAGTACAATGTAGATGAAATCCAAAGAAAGAGAGAGTTGGGATTACATCTGCATTGATTTGCCAGATGAACTTATACTAACTACTGATAAAAGAAAAAGAGTTGTTGGGGAAAGGAACAGATTTAAATCAAAGCCAAAAAGTGGGTCAGCTACTACTTTAGGTATGAAAGTATGCAAAATGACAACAGATCCACTGCTGCGTTCAGAGAGCAGGCTCTCTCTGTCTGAAAGTAGGACTCTCTAGAGGCGCACTGCTGGTCACGTTGCCTCTAGGGAAGAGCCTGGTGTTCGGAGTCCGAGCAGAAAAGCAGCACTACCACCAGAGCTGTACTAAAAGCTCACATCATTTCCAGGACAGCAACATATACACAGAGCAGATGCCTGTTCCAACCAGAAGTATACATCAAACCACACTAAAACCACTTCTTATTGAAGATGCAACATTTATATCCGCTTTTTTTTTTCTTTTTTTTTAAATGTTCACAAAAAAGGATGACCGACAGATGAAGAGTAGCAACCCATGAAACTGCTGGTAGCTGACACACTGAACTGAGACCTTCACTGCTGGGTAAAAAATTTGTTGTTGAGATTTCACCATTCAGCTAGGAAGTCTAATTTTTTCCCATGAACATGGGAAAATAGCATCCCTGAGCAATCCTGAAGGAATGGGGAATTCTCTCTATTCAGGAAAAGCTTTTGTTAGTTTTGGTTTTTAAAGCAGTGTGACTCTGCAAAAATTTGCATTTTTTCTAGTGTGCATACAATGCTTAATTTTATGATACCAGTGACACACTTGAGGGATGGGGAAAAAAAAAGGCATAGTATTGTTATGAAACAATAAAATACTGTTTTAAAAAAAAAAAAAAAAAAGTGAAAAGCCCACATGCCCAGGATTTTTTTCCTATCAAGCTGCACTAAACCTTTTTCAAGGATGTCTGGGAAAATGACATCCAAAGATCTCTACTTATGTTCAAACAGCACGAATACACTATCAACATTCAAAATGTAAATTCTTTATTAGATACATTTGATAGATTTAAAGTGCTCAATGTATCTCAAATAATTTTAAAAGGATTTTGATTACCCTACTCTGAGTTGCATGTTGCTCTACAAATAGGGCCTTTGACAAGTTAGACCGTGCTTCTGTCATACAGGCATTTACCTGTTACCTGAAGGCACACAGAAAAATGTAGTCATCGATAAAAAGTTAATATGGAAGGCAGACATACGACCATCTGGAGGTAAATTGGGACTACCTGGTCATAATCCTTACAATAAAAACACATCCTCTAAAACACTGTCAAAACAATAATACTTTGTAAACATACAGAAACTGCAGCATTGCAAATCATCTTTGGCAGGGTTGCCCCAAGGTTTGTTCACCAACACTGCGATGCTTCTGAATGAGCCTTGACATAACCCTCACGTTTCAGCCATACTAAGGAGTATTCAAATAAAAAACTAAAGTGTAAGTCAATTGTGAAAAGATGCTTTGAAAACATACTTGCCTAATACACTCGTGCTCAGAAAACAAACCAGGCAAACAAAGAGATGAGAGGAGAGGGAACTCACCAAAACTGAAAACTCTTTGCTAAGAAAAAGGTAATTTAACTGAATCAGAATATTTCACAAGAAAATAGCAATGCCACCAAAACTGTCAGTGGAGGAACTCTCATCAGTCTACACCCATCTCACTTGGCACTCCAGGGTGTCGGTACTTCTAAACCACCTCCACAAAATTTGAGAGCATACTCCAAAAACTTGACAATTCTCCCCAAAATCAATAGGGAAGGGTAGCAAGGAAGGAAACATTGCTTGTATACCCCATTTTCTGTCCCTTGTATGCCTCTGTTTCAGTTTTGCAGAGAAAAGGAGTTCAAAAAGGAAGAGAGAAAGGACTAATTTTGTCCTCCTAACAACTCATTAAATTCCAAATATTCTAACTTTTTGGATTCATATAGCTTTTCTGGGCTCAGCATCTAAATAATGAATACATTGTTAAAACAATTACTATTTATGGCTGTATACAGTTATCAGGTTTAGAAAAAGCCCTGAAAGATCACTGAATACGTTCTCCATTCTCACATAATTCTGTAATTTCCAGAATATCCAATAAGACCTCATTAAACCGAAGCCCTTGATGATATAAAAAATAATAATTTGAAAACAAATGAAGGCCCTGAAGGTTATACTATGTCCTAAGAAATACATTCATGTGTACAGCTAGAGCTCATAGGAGAATCAAACTCAAATTCCCACTTTTGTTATTTGGAACATGAACATAAATACAAGAAACAATGGAGCATAATAAGCCTAAGAAATAAGCAAACAATCTGAATCCAGGAATCGAGTTTATTTCTACATCCACATTTCATTAAACTTACAAGTACTAGAAATTACTTCTGTAACAAACTCCTTGGGTAACTAGGAAGACTCAATGCAGGGATGGTGTTTGCTTTTTTTCCATTACACTAACCTGCTTATTATGATTTTGTTCATAGATATTTTTAATTTACTGAAGTTCTTTGGCAAAACAGTTTGAAAGACCATCTCTTTCTATCAACTTCAATTGCTTTTGGAATAATCTGTATGCAAGTAGTATTTGAACTATGATAGCATAAGAACATCCCATGGAGAACCAGAACCAACCTTGTTGAGCTTTATGTTCAGCACAAAGTGTAGACTTATTAAATATATCTGACCATGAAGAATTTCAACCCCAGTATCCTGCTTTCCGCTCATGAATGAATATCCAACTTAAGTTCCTGAGGCCTGTACTCACCTAAATAGCTCCAGCTGGCAATACTTACTTTACAGATTTGAAAATCCTACTGTTGCCCTGTGAGCCAGCATAAACATTACACATACAAACTTTACTACACAGCTGCATATGCCCATGAGTTGCTGAATTTCTTCTTACAATCCTACAAGCAACCCTAAATTATCAAATCAATCTCTGCCTTCACAAATCAAGTATGCAACAGCATCTTAACAGTACAGATTTAAACATGAAAAAGTATCTTTTGACAAGGTCCAAGATTAAAATACATACAGAAGTATAAAAATGTAGTTCCTGCATTTTAAAACTTGTGGTGCATTGTCAAAAAGTTAGAAGCCCTCTTAAAACTCAGATCATCCTCACATGTAAGAGAAACCCTGATATGTGGAAATCTTATTTGAAAATCTCAGAGGCCCCTACTAGAATGACCACCGAGTGTTAGATTCATGTAATTACACTTTAAGGGCTGTTACAGATGTTGCTACGTCAGATAGCTGCCCTCACACACATGGAGGAAAAGGTCACACTCCTGACTTCTAATTTATTAACACTATACAAATAAATATTTGAAAAGAGCATGAATACTTGATTGCCTATGCAACACTGGTGCCTTGGGCTTTTTACTACTGAATATATTATCTCTGAACTTTCAAAATCAGGTGAAGACAGGAGGGGAAATCACAAACGGCTTGGGAATATACAAAGAGAAGAAAAAAATAGACAGTGAGGGACCTTAAAGCACACTAAAATCCTTCTTTTTTGTCAGCTGATGTATACTACATGCATTAGTATGCAACAGTACCCAGAAACACCAGCTGAGGTTACAGTCACCTCATTTTAAGTACTGTTTATAGTAGGAGACAGTCCTAGCTCAGACAACTTAGTATCTCAATAGGCAAAACAAATTATCTCCGTTTATAGAATTTCATGTCAACCGGAGTCAGCATTGCATTAGCACAGAGCTCACAAAAGCAAGGGGAGAGTCACAGCCTGTGTTAAACACATGGTGTATATTAAATGGCTTACCATAATTAGTGGTTAGGATTTCTTTTAAATAAATAAAATAAAAATGCACCATATAATGAAACGCCTCTTCAATAAGGCAAAGGCACCAGAGAACCTGGCCAGCTCTGCAGAGTTTACTGCACAACAACAGCATGTCTGTGTGCTGGTACATGGCTTTTAGCAATACCACACTGGTATTATTTGTAATACAAAAAAAATTTGTAATAATAAATTTATCTCTCACAGACTGAAAAGAATCTCTTTCCATTCTATGTCAAGGGAAGTCAGTTCTCCTCTTCCAAATAAAGGTGGTCATTTCTTTTGTGTGTTTTTTGAGGCAGAAGAAGGGGACAAGGAGAAGGGGAGAACAGTAAAGAAGATTAAGTTATTTAAGAACAGGAATTGGGCTTCTCAAGCCCTCAGTCTCTTGTGTCTTATCTGTATTCTGTACTACATTTTAAGAACTACATTATAAAACATTAGTATTCACTCACAGCATGGCATTTATTGCAAGCTAAAGTATTTATTTAAAACAAGATAATTAAAATGAGTTGTAGGCATGAAATGCCTATGAAATCTTTCTATAAATGTTCACAGCACTTGCCCTTGGACACAAGCTCATGACTGACAATGAAAGCACCCCGCCTATGCAAAGAACTAAAACACTTTTGTAATTTTCTGACAGCAGAGGCTGTCGTATTAAATTGACTCATTATTAGCAGTTACCCTTTTGAAGTAGTTTCTAATTTGTTTTGAATTCTCCAAAAGAAGGAATTGTAGACTAGCCAGAGGTGAGACTTTCAATAAATTACATGTCTCGTCTAAAACACACCAGTAGAGCTTCACTGTACAACTACATGGCCCCATTTCATATCTCAGTTGGAGCAGTGAGATACTGAGGAGGTTTCACACTCTGAAGTGACTGAATGAAGGGATAGCATTTCACAATACCATCAACTAGTGTGACACCATTCAGTTTCTGCTGAAGACTTGGTCTCATGCAGAACAGATGCCAGATTTGCAGGCAAGCCTCAGACATATCAGCAAAATTTTGAGGGGAAGCTTGCAGAGAGTATAATCTGACTAGCCAACGTCACGGGTACCTAGGCAACAAATTCACTGATGGTTTTTTGTAGAAAAGCAAGTGGTTATCAGTCTTCCCAATGGTTACAGGGTCATAACCTTTCCTTTAGGGATGCACCATTATGAAGGCATGTTACAAGAAGCACATCAGGGGAGAAATTTAACCACTACCTTCAAGCTTTTCAGAAGTCTCAGAACAAGTATTTATCGCCCCAACACCACAAAAAGAATACTGTATGTGTTCTCTTTCAGTAACTAATTGTCATCACCAAGGTTCCAGTGGCCCCATTTGAACAATGGGGAATTTGGACACTGTTGCATTATAGAAAATAAACTTGGGCATTTACTTCTTTTAAAACAATTCAGTCACTTTCCTGTAGTACTGAATTCCTGACATAAAGCAAAAAATAGTGTTCCACTGTAACTGGTTAAGGATGACCATCAGCAAAGTATAGCTCTTGGAACACATGCCTTTACTTTCAATTACTGAAGTCATCAACACAACGTTTAGAGATAATGTTTCGGTCACGAAATATCTCACCTTAAAAAGCTATTTATGCAGCTGACTTATAAACGAAATTCAACATGTGTCAGCCCATTGCCTTACAACTATCACTATAGGAAAAACAGCTTAATTTTAAACTTTTCACAGTTCTTGAAGTACATAGCACCAATTACATTTATCTCCTCAATGTAAAACTCTGGATGATTAGGTAAGAGTTGTAGCACACACTGGATGACAAACAGACTCTTTCAAGTCTCGTGGTATGGAGAGAGTGAGGATTAGCCCACAATCTACTTCCTTATGGCAATGCAATCCCAAATATTCCATGGTTACTCCCAGTGATCTCAGACACAAATGTGTCTGAGCAAGAAGGGTGATGGTGTATGCCTGTGGTACTTGAGACCACAAAGCTCCCTGTGCATAATAAATCTGCCTAATACCGTGCTCAGGAACTCTTCCTTGACTAAAAAAAAAAAAGAATGGAGCTACTCAAGCATAAGCACAAATATCCACATGAGGTCCTAAAAATGCGCAAATACTCCTGAATGGTCAGTAATAGTGCAGGTTGCTAGCAGGTTTAAATAATCAATATAGACACCTGGAATTACTCCATGAAGCAGAAGAAATCAATAATAACATGAGAACTTAAATAGCAATTAACATACAGAGGGAGTCCTATGACAGCTGGAAAATAGTAAAGGAAATCTGAGAACTTCAGGCAACATCAGATGAGAGTTGCCTTAGAGTTGTCAAAAATTCAGCAATGAAGGAAAACATTTGTCATAGGGTAGTATATGTTTAAGTGTATCAAGAGATTATTTTTGAGCTTTCACTTATTATACATGTGAAGGTAACTTTCTCTTTGTTTTCCTGGAAGAATCTTTTGATCAGTAAGAACTGATGTACTCTCCTCAAAAACCTTGAATAACCCTTGAGAAGTATGGGCAAAAATACAACCCCACATTCTCCAGAGCTCAGCAATGGAGATTTTTAGTTATTACATTAGTCAAGATATTCCAAAACTAATCAGACACTCAATGAATAAGTAATTTAGAAGAGACCAGTTTTTAGGAAGTACACGTCAATTATTTGAGCACCAAATTTTTCGTCAGTGCTTTGCCCTCTGTATGACATGATAGAACTGTAAAGCATCAAGTCTGACTACCAGCCACCACAGATATATTTAGTAGATTAGATTTATTAAGGGCTTACTATCTTAAATGAGTCACATCCTTATAAAAAAAACACATTAAAAACTGCAGCAAATGTTTCAGAGTGGGCAATGCATTACAAAGCTAACATAAGCCAATTCTTGTAACAAACTTGACAGTTGTGTCCTCTCCAATTTTAAAACAGAAGCAATGGGGCTGTTACCACCACTGGAAGCTTGTTCCACTACACAAAACTCTCGTGCTTTTTTTTATTTTGAATTTCACTTCACTCAATTCTGTCTTCAAATGGCATTTATACTTTCAAATGCTAATATGAAACAAGCTCTCAGACTATACACAGTAAACTTTTTCACAATGCTTTTTTTTTCCCCTAAAACTTTCTTAATTCATTCCAGATTATTTGATGTTTCTCTATACACTTTAGGAAATTCTTGTTATTTACTATTAGAACACAGGATAATGAAAAATGGAAACCTCTTGAAGAGAAACTCCATTTAGGTGTACTTAACCAAATCAACCCTTTTTGTTACCTCATCTGAGATTAAAAGCAGCATGCCTCAGTACAAAATTGACAGCCCACCTCATAGCCTTCTGGACAACACTGGAAAAAACACCAAAGTAAAGGAGGAGGCCTTGGACACCATGCCCTGACAGCAGCTCAACGACTAGACTGAAACAAACTGTATCAAAACATTAAATTGAGAGCAGGTGAGCCCATTAAGGTCCTGCCTGTTTTCACAGATGAAACTCCTGCTTATTTCAACAGCGCAAAGCCACTGTTGGAAGGAAAAAAATACAGATGACACAGTGTTGCATGTAAACCTAAAAGTCAAGTAAGTAGGAAAGTGAATACTATTTTCTCTTACTACAAATATTGAATTATAATAATAATCAGCTATGAAGTCACTTAATCAAATATTCTGAAAACTCATTTTTCATTCTTTATCAGAGCTTAATCACATTAAATTGTGTGAAACTTCATAGTAAATAACTACACATATAATTTTATAACTTTCCATCACCTGATATAAACAAAAAAATGGCAATTTAGCTGATGACAAACAGTCTAGAAATAGTCCTTGATGAATAGCTGATAAGAAGTTCTTGGAAAACATTGGTGTTTATAAATTCAATGCTAGGGTTTTACATAATCATAGAATGTAGGAAATAAATTTCCTGTCTTTGACTCCTGCTATTATTCTAATCAGTGAAAAAATATATAAATAGAAAATGCAGGAAAAAATCATAGAATCATACAATGGCAAAAATGTTGAGTAAATTTTCAGAATATGAAATAAAGGTAATATGTATCATAAAATAACAGCACAAGTACTAACAAAAGTTTCAGCTGAGTGTATAAAGAATCTGAGATTGATGAGTAACAGGTGGTCATAAAGACAGTGTCATGTAATACCTGATATATGCTAAGATAAAAAGAACACAAAACATATGTATAATCTGACAACAATAACTTGATAAATTCTCTCCTAGAGTTTTGCTTTTTATTAAAGAAACTTAGGCAGCATTTTGACTCTGAGCTTAGTTACTCATTTGCAGAAATATCTTCTTAGACAGGGGGACTTTTCTTAATGGTGTGCAAAATTAATGAAAAACATTGATTAAAACATTTTAAAATATGTAAAACAATTAAGTAGTTGTAGGGATAAAAGCATGCGGGATAATAAAGGAACTTGTTTTAGATCTTGTCACTTAACATCTGATACAAGACTGGATGAATAAAAGGTTAAGAACATCCATTGGTAAATGGGAATGTGCAATAAACAGGAGTGAGAAAGATGGGAAAATATTAAAAAAAGAAAAAGCACACAAAACAGAGAGGCACAAAAAAAGTGCATAAAATGACAGCTGTGAAAAGAGAACAATCAATGAATGAGGGAAACAAATAATTCCCAACTTGAGTAGCATTGGAAAGGAGAAACTTGAAAAAATGGTTGCGCTAAGAAAATCTAAGGATCACCAGGAAGAAACAAAGTGATTCCAAGCTTGACAAGCACTGTGATGGTAGAAAACGACAAAGAAATTTAGACTAAACTGTCCATCTGGGAATAGTTTTGGGTTAGTGACTTCTTTAGATAGCTCTTAACTGATGGTTAGAAGGATGAGCATTGGTACTGTTGCAGATGATCAAGCTGTGAATCGTAAATTAATATTGAGGGAAGAGCTGTGATGACATTTTGCAGTCCAGAGCAAGGCAGGAATATTCCAGTTTCAGCCATCCTGCCAGGCCCACTGGAGCTGTTGCATTAGTACCTCTTGGACACCCGGCCTCTGCAAGGGACAGGATTTGTGCCTTAATTGAATATCTCCTAGCCATTTTTAGTGGATATTTCAGCTATAGGTTTGACCAAGCAGATACTGAAGAAACAGAGACTTTATTTCAGGAAGACATTGTAAAGATAGTATATTTGAACTACAAAGCTGAACACCTTGTATCTTGATTTGCACTTTGAATACTTTTCAAGAAGTGAAAAAGGTGCTTTGATTCTTGTACAGTACTGTTAAACTATTTTTCAAAAAAGCTCAGTTTTCTGTTATTGTGAGAAAAGTCTTGGGCAAGATTTTCTTGCCTCCACACCCCAGATTTCCTTCTCTGATGAAGTGAAGATCTGTTCCCTCATATGAATAAGTGCCATTGCACTGGCTGATACTTTCTTACAGTGTGTAAGCTTTGAAACTCAAGACAGTGAAGATTACAGTGTAATAGAGATTGTGCTCTCTGTGAAGAGGGTAGGCAATAAAATCCTTTGCTAAGAAACACAACTTGAAATCCAACTCAGTACAATTTGATTGGAAGGCAAAGCAGTTTATCTTTCTGTGCAAATTAATGGCTTAACTGAACTGTGTTTAGTTCAGACGTTAAGAGCATTGCATTAATCCTCTGAATAATTTAAAAGCCCTAAACCTTCCTGAACTAAATTCTAAGAAAGATACCAACGACATCGATAAATCAACAGAATATATAGATGAAGAACACTGACTATATTTTTGTCTTAAAATTCCGTCCCAGAACTGTTTTAGATTTTATAATGTCAGTCCTATACATACAGAACAAGACGTCGTACTTCTTTCCTTCCAATGAGTAAGGTTTGATTTCTTCAGGAGAGGAATAAAACACAACCTCCAGGTCCTCCAGCCCTGCAGCATACCCAATGGGATTCATTCCAGTGATCACTATTCCATGCAGTTTGCCATTGTTCTGCGCTGCGACAGGGAATGAATGGCAGGGAATACTTTGCCTCAAGATCAGGTTCTAAGTGACTTGTCTAAACAGGTAACACACTGCAATATTATTTTCCCATCAGTAAAATGAATGGCTTCCCCAAAAAAATAGAAATTCCTTGAAAATATATGTATGATTAACTACATAGATGCTTCCAAGAAATGTTAACTCACTGACCAACACCTATTATTAAGACATTCTGAAAAGCAAACGTTTTCTCTATAAAGCACTGGTCCTGAGAAAGATGCAGTTCTCTTTCTTTTTTTCTTGTCCAGATACTGAAACTGATTGTTACTATTTTAAAATATCTAATCACTAACCAAAAAAAAACCAAAAAAACAAAAAACAACCCCAAAACTAAACAAAACAAACAAATTTTCTTTTCTTAGGGGAAGAAAATTATTTATCTGAACTCTTCAGAGATTCCAATAAAAGCAAAGAATCCTACTAAGTATAAATTAAAGAAGAAACAAACAACTCTATCAAATTGTCAGCGTGTCCAAACTCACAGCATGTTATTAAATTAAGTTGCTGACATTTAAATGAGTGCACCTGTATGCATACAAAAATAATTTCCTAATTAATTAGCTCTGCAGCTCTTGCTGCCCTAATAGGTCAAAAGTACATTAATTATATCTAAATGAACAGAAATCTTTTACAGGTGGCCACAAAAACAGTGAATATATCACAACACTTCTGATTCCTTCACTAGGAGATAAGGTCAAATATTCACTTATAGTATTTTTCAGGTATAGGACATATCATTGGAGAGAAGATGCTATATTATGATTGAGTGCAATTAGGGGGATGGCACTGTACAGACACATAAGACAGATTTGTCCTGGACAGAGGGAGATACTCGCTATTGGAAATAGGTACAGCCATGTGTTTTGAATAGCGGCATATTGAGAAAGGAAGAGTGTGTGTCAGGAAAGCACCCAGAGCTGGAAGAGAATGGCAGAGGGAGGCCTTGGAACAGAGGAGGAATCTAAGGAGAGTTTGATAAACAGAGAGACCAGCAGACACGGTAATAAAACCCTCAATTACTAAAAAAACACTTACACAGAATGGATGATAAATGTTAATCAAGCACCTGTACAGCCTCACACTATCATTCTGCTAGAGTATCTCTGCAACCATGCACATTTATTTGACCAAAATATATTCTCTGAGTTCTACATTTACAAAATTGAATAACAAGTTAAAAAATATCGGATGATCCAAACTTGCTTTAGAGACTGAAATCCCATTTTCATTTGAATTTAAAGGAGGGAATTCAGGTCAAACAAACATCTATTTAATCACATTTCTATCTTTCTCCAAAACAAACCGCTTTCTTCAACTTTTATCAAAATCTTCAATGAAGAAGCAATAAAATGGAATAGGAGTTTCCCCTGAAAGTCCCTGTGAAAAGTCCTGCATCTTCTTTTTTGTTTGTTTGTTTGCTTTATAAAGGGATGGTGACAACAAAAATATCTGGAATCAGAACATCCGTGCATCAAAATGAGGAAATATAAGCGAAAGTCCCTGATATTGTGACAAAATATGTACTTCCAGGAGGCTTAAAAAAGGCCTTAGGCAGGATAGCTAATTCTTAAGCATGAATACTGCTTAGAGGAGCATCACGCTTTTCTTGCTAAATCTTTCTGTAACTTCCAGCTATAGTTTAGTCTTTCTATTGCAACAGATTGCCTACATGAAGCTGCAGAAACTGCACACTTTATCTTCAGGAGGGAAGTGAAAAAGAAGGAAGAGCACAATATATTAAGAAATGGTATTTCTTAATAGCAATAACTATACAACAACAGAGAGATCTGAATGCAGTTATTTTGGTGTTAATATTTTGTTTCTTAGTTCTTTTTAGGTAGTTAAAATACATGCACTTCTTCATTTAAAATCAGGTATGTTAACAAGTCAGATTCTTACAATATGGTTTTTGTGACTGGCCCAGGCTTGGATAATGCACATTTGCTGTGGTATCAAATCTGGACAGTAAATTATTTGCAGGAATGGTGAGGGTTTTCAGAAGAGGAGGATGTAGTATTCCCAAGGGTAACTAAGAAATTTGAGTGCCATTCAAATAACAATAGAGGCACTGGATAGACAACATGCAACACCACTACTGATTTAAACATGTACCACTTGGCTGCTTACATTAAGTGAGCTAAACCTTCAATTAAAGAAACCTTACGGTTTTACTAGAATTTTACTATACCATAACTGCTTGTTCTTTTATCTCGGGCATAAGTTGAATGGTTCCAAAGACAGAGTGAGCCAACATCACCTAAATAATGTGATAAATCTTAGCGACTGACTAGGTAAACATCAACCACTGTTGTACAGATGCCCCAAGCTGGGCAGGAAGCTAAAAAGTGATCTACATATTAATAGAAAAACATAGAAAAGATGGAGAAATAGCAAGACTGCTATGTAGTTTTCTATGAAAAGATGCACTGACAGCATTAATAAAAGACTTGTACAACACAGTATTTATAATCTGATTTCTGACAGCCTTTTAAAAAACTGAAAAATAGCCACTAAATAGATCAGATTTTAACAAAGATTATTAGCCTTGACAGAAGAATTACTTTAGTCTGTTCTTTTCCTTTCTCTGTGGATTTTTAGCAAAAAGTGACATTGAAATACAACTAGTGGTATATAAACCCATGTTGCAAAATAACACAGAAATAGGATGGTGACCTTCAAAACTCTTGTCTCTCAGGCCAGTGGGGAAATTATAACAGCAAAGAATTTAATAAATTCAGTTTTCTTAGCTGAATGCAAGGTTTTTCTCCATAGCTCAAGAATTAGCCAACAACTATACTTAACTGTTAACAATACAAGGGCACCAGCACCTCAAAATGCTGTCACACTGCTGACATGTAAAGACTGGCAATCACATCATTAGTCTCTGATTTCCAGACAGTTCTGAGATGCAGACAAGTTATTTAATTACAGTAATTTTAGGACAGGAAATGAGGAGGCCTATCATAATCATTAAAACAAAACTCAGATAATTGTGTTCTAACTCATTCCTTATAATGAAGACACTGAAAGATGATGAAATAACCTTGCAAATTGGGAAATTGCACTAAAAGTAAGTGTCAACAACCAGTGCTCTCACTATGTGTTATGAGATTTTTAATACCATAAAGTAGCTGAAATATCTATTTTCTTTACTACCCAGAAAAGAGCACTGCCAGAAAAAAGTTAAAGAACTGGAACAAGTCCAGGTAATGGTGCATAACCATTAGACACCACTCCAGCACAAAAGTATGTCCGTAAAAGTTTCCCAACCCAGAACAGAACTGGCCCAGCAGAGCATCACTGGGCAAAACCACTGTGCTTAATGACTAAGAGAGCAAGAGAGCTCAAAACTATAACCCAATAACCAATGTTTTGTCGAAGGCACGTTGCCTCTTACATTTGCCTGAGTATTTATTTATTTATTCACTGAAAATTAAACTCTTCATTTTTTGGAAGAAATTAGTGATTCTGCAGTTGTGGCAAGATACTACAAAACACAATTATATAAAACCACCTTCTGACAATGCACCCCCCATAAATGAACCACAGAGCAAAAGTCCTGTCAGTCTTCACAACTATCATCCCCACATTGTTATTTTCCAGTTACGTAAATGTACAATACATCAAAAAGCAATCAGTCAACATAAAAATTTTTATGTCATGCCGTGAAGAACTTTCATGTTAACTGCAAAGATAGGCAGTATATTATGGAGCAAAATTTCTTTGTTACAACATTTTTCCATTTTCCCAGTTCAACGCTTAAGGCTACTCAACATGGCAGGAGAGGTATAGAGAACGAAAAGTGGAAGGAGTGCATTTCACAGTCATTTTTTTAACAGGACTCCCACTTTCTCTGCAAATACAATTTTAAGTACAGTGTTAAACTAATCCCTGTAATTTAAGCCAAAGGCAAGCAGCTGAGAAAGGGGAAAGAGGTGCACTACCCTGGGTATTGTTTAGCTCTTCAGGTATTTTATAGAAAAATATGGCTATTCTCTTTGGACACAACTACTGCCAAGCAAGATTTCAAGTGCAGAAGAGAATAAAAGGAAGAAATGTTGTTGCTTCAATACAAATGCTTCTTAAATTAGTAGCTGCAGACACATTTATTCAAGATTCTACTATGACTTCTGATGTTCTGGGTCCCAAATACACGTACGTATTTGAGAGCTTCTAGACGTACAGAACTACAAGGACACTTAACAGGATGTAATCATCTCTGAAAACAGACTAAAAGGAGAGCATAAAGTCTACTGCCACCCAACGCCTGCATCTCTCATAAACATTACTTTTCAGAGCATAAATATGTTCTTTGACTTCACCAAAAGAAGCACCCAGAATGCAACTTACTCAGCTGTGACATAGCAGTACTATTGAACATTCCTTCTAATCAATAAAGCAGCAAACAGGCACTTTTGCTGGATTTCGTTGCTATAAGCTCACCTCCCACTCATGATTGCTACCCACAGGAGCTGAAACTAAGAGATCAACAATACAATTAGGTTGCTAATCATTTGGATCTATCAGCAAATACAAGCAAAATATTTTTCCTCCCTTATATTTCCCCTTTGCATCTAGTTTCAAAATACCACGAAAGAGAGGCTCCCTTTGAGGAAACACAGACTGCTCTCATTGCTTTGCAGCTATCAAGCTGTGAGAAGTCACTCAGTGTCACAAGAAACCAGTACATCGAGCAATATTATAACCTTGCTGGTTGTGTTAAATTCCCACTTTCACTTACAAGTTTGCGCGTGTTTTGTCACTGTAAGATCACTAGAACTCTCCCCACAGTGCGTAAAGAATGTGATGTGTTTTACTGGAAAAAGACTTTAAATATTTGGGTTTGTGTCAAATCTCCCAACTTCTCCTTTGAATATATGGGTTTACAGAACAATCTATATGATTTTGTCACTGTCACACAGCTGCTCTAATGATACAACAGAGCTGATGAGTGTGTTGGCACTTCAGCATACAAGTGGCATAGAGCATACTGACCACACAAGGTGAGATAGAAGGTAATAATTCCAACACACAATCACTACCCTGACTGAGGGGCCATGAAAGAAAACGCTTTGTAAAAAAAAGTACCTTCCTTTTTCCAAGATTTGGAAGACAGTTTGTTCCCTTACACCTAGCTAGGAATGGGAAGGAGAAGCCTAAATCTGTAAAAGAGCTTGTAACATTTTGCTATAAAATGACCTGTGTATTGCCAATGGTGATTTTTAGTTTAGTAAAGCAGAGCAACTTACTCTCTCCAGTCCCGCATAGAAATAAGGAGGCTCAATTCCAATGGTTTACAGGCAGGGTTTGTTCTATGCCATTTGCATGTAATTCTCATTAATGGAAGTGGGAGTTTTGTGCATGCACTAAGAGGAAAATTATACCCATATAGCCATCAAGTTGCAGTTTCTTAAGGCACTAACTACTAATCACTACCTTGCAGCAACATCTACTCCTTCCTACTAATTTCTTCTCAGCTCACAAATCTCCAAAGCAAAGCATTGGTAAGCAGAGGGCTCCTCAGCATATCAGCAGTGCTTTGACCTCCTTAGGAACATACACTGTATCCTCTGCAGCTCGTTCTCAAGTGCCTGCCCTAGAAGAGTCATAGCCAGTTCCTCTAGAGTGCCTTGTTACATTGACTTGGAAATAAGTACAGCAGAACAACTTACAGATAAGCATACGGAAAGTGAACACACTGGCCCAGCTGGTATACTTTCCCAAGAGCGTGCCTCTGAAAGTACAAACAAGTTAAAAACAAAACAAAACAACAAAAAAACCCAAAACAAAACAAAAACAAACATAGTAAACCTTCTCAATGCTGCAGGTGTAACAAGGATCACCTCTTTTAGAAGATGTTACAGGCACTTGAGACGTGACTAAATGCAGTACGGATGTGCAGTACAAACTGAAAACACAATTTGCATATTATTTTATGTGCAAATATGTAAACTTGAGTTTGGAGGTCATTCTTGAGATAATTAAACACTTTCATTTTACTTTATTTTGTAGATTAATCACTAAATAAATAAAAAATTCCAAGTCTGAAAGATTTTTTCCACATGGATAAAATAGCACAAAACTGGTATCAAAATTAGACAAATAAATCTTTAGCATTTCATTACAGAAAAAGAACACAGTTGCTTAGCAAACTTTTGAATAAAAAAACCACAAAGACATATCAGACTGTATTAACAAATATTTTAATTTTCTGCATTGCAAATCTAACTTGAAAATAAAATAACATACAACCTTTGCAAAGCATAAAAGTCGACATGGTCACTGCATGGCCATGCAATCAATAGATGCTGCTGAGCAAAAATTGTATGTTGTATGCAAACAGTGATCTTGTCCAAGAAAACTACCCCAGTACAAGGACAAATACAAAGATTTCAACATATTTCCCAAAAACACCCAGTCAACAATGACAAAATGCAGGTAGAGACAAGTCACAGAGCACAAACAGGATTGTCAGAGCAGCCAGCATAACAAAGGAGAAACTGACACAGCAAAACCCTTTCTAACAGAGTACAAACCAAGAGAAATTTACTTATCTCACCCTGTCAAAGACCATAATTTATTCAGGAAAGTGGAAGAAAAAAAAAGAGGACTGATCCAGCAGGAACAGCAGCCCACCTGTCACTACTGCTTGTACTTCAAGGGTTCAGCAACTTTTAACCTCCTGAAGGAGAGGTTTCAGTCTTCCATGCTTTCACACTATTGCTATAAGTTAGTATGGCAACACAGCCTCATGGAAGAGGCAAGGAGAATGATAGTTTACCTATTGCAAATTCTCCAGCATTTTTTTCATCTGAGATTGCTGAGCTCTTGAAATCTGAGGGGTTTATGGGAGAAGCAGTTTCTAATTTCTACATGGGAAGGTTAATTTCTATATTTTTACTTATAGTTTATTGTTAAAAAAAAAAAAAAAAAAAAAAAGAGTGCCAGAAAAGAATTCTTGAGAGTATATTTTGTTTTTCTTGAAGAATATTAATAATTTCATTTCTTTTCAAAATTGTCTTGATTAACTTTTTTAAACTCCTAGAATTTCACAAAGAAGGGAACTGGTTTTTCTCTTTATGTTTTTCTGGACCAACTGTATTTATCTTTATATTTAATGTTCAGACCCCACAGTAACAGATGTATATGGAATAAAGTAGATATAAAACTGTCATAAGAGAAATAGCCCAAAGGAAAAAAAGGATAAGGATAGAGAAAGGATTTGAAGTGACAGGAGAAAAGACTAATAATAATGAATGTAAAAAAATAGGGAATGGTTTGTCACATTTCAACACATGACTAGTATATATCATATTTACTCACAACTTGTTTGACTAAATTATTTCATGACCTTGAGCAAAGACTGTCTTAATCCTCTGTGGTACATTTATTCCAGCATCTGTGTAACAGATGCCATTCCTCTGCCTCTGTAAATATTGCTCCCACCTATCTACTAAAGGAAATGACCTACGATTCTGGCAAGAAGGTAAGTCAGATTGAGTCAGCTTTGTTCATTATGCCATACGTCATTTCTGGTTGCAATTCTTCTTCTGTTATTTTTTTACTATAAAACCTGCAGTATACCATAAAACATGCTGAAGCACTATCTTTCTCTCCAAAGAAATGAAAAGCTCCATGTCTTAACCACATTAATTCTGTTGCCAGTAATAATCCAGCATATACAAGTTTCTGATTCTAAGAGACAACTAAAACATTCACTCTTATAAATCAAAAAATTGTCCTAGGACAAGACAAACTGATAGCCAACAATTTCAGAAACCAAAGAGACAAGAGCAAAGCCAACCCTATACTGAGTTAATAAAAGTCTGTTTGTGTAGTTTATTTGTCATGTCAGGATGCTCTATTATAAAAGAACATAAAAACTCTTGTTGGTAAAATTAAAACAAAAAATTAGGCACTTGATTTTCCTTTTGCCATAACTCAGAGTTTAAGTTCCACCCTAAAGGGTCACATCTGGTTTCATCAATTTTTAAATGAGTTAGTTTGATACCACCATTTTTTCAGTTAGACAAAACAGGTCAGAAACACCACCTTAACTCAACAACAAAAAAAATTTACCTGCCAAATGGATAATGGGAAGTTAAAAGCTTGTTGTATCCTTTATGCTATAGTATTAACAATGAGAACTATTTTTTCTGCCCTCCTGGATTAACCATTTTGGGTGTCCCATAAAATAGGATAAATGAATGTTCCTGTACATGGGGAAAACTAAGGTAATTTGTCAGGACAGCAGGCTAGAAGCTATCTTGCCTTGACAGAAGAATGGAGAGGTCTTTCTCTCTTCTCTTCAGCACTAATGTGGAGCACACCAATTGATATATGTGTTACTATAACAGAAGAACAGGTAAATAGCAATTTTGGTGATACAACAAATGTGATAACCTAAACTTACAAATGTAATTCTGAACTCAACTACACTTCTAACAGTAGTAGTATGAGTATTGTAGAAAATAATCACTAGCCCATTTTATTGGCTGGTCATCCCAAATACAGAAAAGTTAAATATGTATACTATGTAATTTTTCAAATCTTATATGATCTATTTGTTTTCATGAAAGAATGTAAAGAAAAAGAGAGATAAAGGATATAGATTTCTCATAGCTGGATGATGACAGAACGAAAGAGAGGAAAAAAAATTGTAAATCACCCACTGCTGACAGTAATTAGAGAAAAAAAAATTATCTACTTGTGTTTCAGCGATAGTAGGGGGCAGGAAAAATAAACCAAACATCAAAACTCTGTGAGGGTGGCGATAATGGAAGGGACAGGACTGCATGCCATTCATGTATATTAGAGATTGGAACACAGGTCCTAAGCGGAATGCCAGGTGGGGTGATATGCAGTCCCCCATCACAGCATCCATCCCTGGGACTCAGCGAGAGAACAGCCACAGGCACCCAGAACACTCAGCCACCGCTTTGCCTGGGAGGAAGCTCTTGCTAACCTCCTCCTCACTCTCTAGTTTCCTTCTTTACAGTAACTGGAGGCTTCATCTCTACGCTTCCACTCAGCTCCCAGATTGCCATCTGGAGTAGGCAATTTCTTCAGGTGTCAGTCATCACTGTCTTCCCACCCTCCTAATTACATCTTTTTCTAACCTGGGGTCTGCCTAGAAATAAGCCACTGTCTTTAGAGCAAAGTGGCCACACACAGGGGAGGGCTCTCACCACAGTATCCAGCAGTCTATATTTTCTCATACATTGGAACAATTTAAGCCAGCCACTTTCACAGCCCCCAAGCCACACAGCACCCTGTGGGCAGCCAGGACTGCAGCCCACCAACAAAGCATATGGCCTGTTCCTCAGGGCCACTGCGGCTGTCACCACTGCTCGCAAAGGTGCCCCACTCCTCTG
>NW_010130478.1:23533-59233 GCF_000699245.1 Pterocles gutturalis | reverse complement strand
GCAGGAAGCAAAAGCGAGAAGCACAACAGAGCAGAGACCCCATGCTGACCTGGAGGTGTCAGACAAGACATGACCAGCATGTCTCCTGCTCAAACTGTCACTTGAGCAGGGTCACAGCACTCATGTCTCTGTGCCTCAGCCTGACAGAACCAGTCAAGAAAGCCACTTTGGGCTCCCAGCCTCTGCTGAGCTCCTGAGTCCATAGGGACAGGGTATGTTACCTTTTACTGAAATAAGATCAAGCCAATTAGCTTCTGTTAGCAGGCTCTTACCTCTTGGAGAGTAAAAAGACACGGAGATCCTATTGATCTAACAGATACAGCTTTATTGGTTAATCTCCACATTTTTTTTTCTCCACTGTACTTTCAACTACTCACTCTCTAAGGGGATATATCCCAATTAGCAATTCTGCTCCAACCAGTGAAGTTGGTAACTCTAATTTACTGGAAAGCCCAATATAGCACTGTGAATGTGCAATGCATACATTTAGTAACCAGTCAGCAGGTAAGAGCTCGTACATGTATGCGACACTTAACAGGCATTTGCAAAACCACTTTTTGCAGCCTAAGCATGTACACGGAGTGAAGAACAAGGCCACAAGGAGAGAAACTGCACACAGATACTATGCGAGAAAAAAGGCCAGCAACAGTTATTGTATAAATAATGAATGCCAACCAATTACAGCACAGGGCTGCAGTAATGAGGGGAAAGAAAGGAAGTGCGGCTTAACTAGTTTAGTTTGTTATCCTTTAGGATTTAATAGTATGTTAATCGCAGTATGTTAATGATACATAAAAATTAAACACATTAAACAGTCATAAGACATTTACTTCTCATGCAACAGTTACTATATATCTATGATATATACATTCCTAACTGATTTATCTTGCAAGTGATTACTATACTATTAAATTCAAATTAAATACCTAGTTCTACACACTTGTACAGCTTTACAATACTGGTACAGCTTTACAATACTTGTACTTTATTTTTCTCTTTCTTAAAATAGAAGTAACTAAGTTCAAATGTTGCTGACAACTCAACTTCAACATATCCCACTGTGCATAGAAGGGAATATGGGTCCTACGGAAAAACTGTGATGCAATCATGTAATTTAAAAGTTTAATAAAATAACCTGGCACAACCATCTAAATGAATATCACCAAACTATAAATATGGCAGTGTTTTATTTCTGCCTGCTGAATTTTAGAGACATTACCATTAAAAATAAAATATAAAAAAGACAGCAGGTTTTATTATTTACAGTTGTTTGCTCATTTTCCCAAAAAGTACCTGTGATCTGGGCTTGCATGGCATAAAATACAGAAGCTGACAGAAGCTTCTAGAGGATGGAATTAGGCACTAGCAGCCTCAGCTAGGTTTAAGCATAATCAACTTTAAAATCACTCATATTTTATATGGGAATATCTTCCCCCTACCATATCCTCATTCACAGACAATCACCTGGACCTCCCATTTGTCTTTACCTAGTGCCCAACATGTGACAGTAAATTTGCCTACCTTGTGACAAAAATGTCTCACCTTTTGAGACCAGAAAGACACCTGTGTTTTGGCCACAAAACACACATGATACTTCCCCATGACAAGTCACCACGAGACCTTAGGAAATGGAGCTGAGGAGAGAGTTTCCGAACAATTCTTCTCCCTTCCCTGAGTAATTATGAAAATCCTGAGGAAAGAGAAAGGAGAGGTACAGGCTACGTGGATCTTTCCATGGCCTCAGAGGTCAAGTATCCTGTTGAGAACACTCATGTTCACACCACCTAGTATTTTCTACATAACACAAGACTGACTATGACCTTAGTTTATAACACAATCAGAAGAGAATTAAATAGAAAGACAGAAGGATATTTATTTTTCTTACAAGCTTTTTCTCTTTGAATCTCCAAGGCTGCTGAAGTAGAGATATTAGGGCTGATAGACTATGTGATGGAGTTGATTGCTAAATTTTGGGTTGGGGTTTTTTTTGTTGTTTTTTTTTTTTTTTTTAAATAGCATTGCATATACTCTATATGTAGGGTGTCACACCTCCTCTAGCCTGTATTAACAGGCAGAAAACATTTGCTATCAGCTGAAGTTGTTATATCCAGTTTGACCATGAAAATCCTCTAGTGTCCTTTCTCATCCACACGTCAAGCACAGGCATAACATAGCTTTGCACTCATTTCACAGAAGAAATTTTTAAGTGATTCAGGATCATTTCTCTATATTTTTATGAAAGTTGGAGAGCAGAAAGAAAACAAAAACATTATAAATCAATTGGTCACAAATATTTTCCCCTATCAAGTTCTCATTTGTCCTCAGATTTTGCAAGGCCCATTTTGAGACACCTATTTCTTGCTGTATCACTCTTGGTAACTTCTTAAAGTAAAAGACCTTTACTTCAGAGTCAGCAGTCCTCTTAACTGTGTCAAATCAATAATTTATTTCAATTTTTAAAAGAAAACTAAACTCTATTTTAAGGACTCTATGTTAAAATGTTTAAAAAATAATCAAAAAAAAAAAAAACCCCACCGAAAAAACACAGATACATAGGTTAATACTTATTACCTCTTTTGTTGAGGTAAGAAATTCCTTAAGGCTATGGACAAATTTCTTTCCCAGTCCAATGTTATATGGCAAACACAGTGACATCACGAGAACAAAAGGCTTTCTGGGACCTCTTTGTTTAGGTTTGTTTCTTGCTTGGTTGCTGTCAACTATTTCAACCAACAGATCAAAAGATAAAAACAGAATCTTTACAGAAGAGGAAATACCAAGCGTATCTGAAGAGTGGTACAAAAGATAATGCTTCTTGGCAAATTACAGACTTTTTGATGGATGGGTACCATAACAAATGGTGTATGATTTCCAGTAATATATGAAACCCCAGAGGAAAGAAACGGAAGCTTATGTGTTTGCTTCAGTAAGCCACAATTAGAAATCAGGCAAGAGCTGTTAAACAAGATTCCTGACAAAATGATAGAGGAAGAGAAGGAATGGCAAAAACACAAGGAAGAGTATAGCACCCTTCTAATCACAAAAAACTTCCTGTGAAGTGCTGAAAACATATTTTATTACTCTTAGCATGACAGGAAGGTTAAGCTAGTGAGAGCTATCCAAGTGTGAAATAGTCTCAAAAAAGGTAATCATAAAAAATGAAATAAATGTTGAAAGATTAAAGTTATATGTATGTATACACTATGTGTACACTAATACTGAATAAGGCAGTCTATTAGACAGGTACCATTTCATTTTTCAAAGGTATTTTTTTCTTCTCATTCTGATTTGGAGTAAGTCTGTTTATTTCTAAAGTTTAGCAAGATTATTTGCAAAAAAATTCTTTTTTTAATTTTTATTTCAAAACATTTGTCATTACTTCATACAATGGGTTAGTACTGATATCTTTACATAATGCAACTGTAATAACAACTGAAGAATTTATTTTAAAAATACATTTCCAAAAAGGAGTTGTTTTTTGTCACTGACTTTATCAGAAAGATTTTTCAAAAGCATCTGGATGAGACATCTATCAAAGTAACAAATCCAACTACATTTTTTTCCAACATAGAGAAACATGTTCAAGTTCTGTTACAATATAGAATAAATATATTAATTAACCATAACATAAGAATGATAACTTCAAGTGACTACAGTGCAAGTGACTACAAATTTGACAAGTCAAAATTCTGGAATGCAAAACGTAAACCTTGAAGTTTACAATGAAGCTTCCATTTCACAAATATTCACACATTATCATAGTTCTGTTTGGGCATCCTTTGAACAGATTTTCTTTGGAACACCACTCTTTGACCCATTCCAACACTGACCAGCAGCCTGAAATCAGGAGGAGTATGCCCAGGATGCAGTGTAACTTTATGACTCTAGGGATGTTCTACTCAAATTCTGCAATCACAAGGATGAAAGAAGATGGGGCGGGAAATAGCATGCAATGTTAACAGATGTGTATACAAATACATTTGTGTTTGTTTCCTCCTTCAGAAAAAATACAGATGTTGAAGGTATAACAAATCAGCCAATACGCATACACAGTATTTATTGATTAATTCTTCATTTTAATTTTCTGATCTTTGCAGTTACCCCTTAGGTGCTCTACCAAGAACATTTCTCTAGCTTACAAGTGAATGGGGTATATTAGACGGTGGCAAAAGTTCTATTAAATCCAAGATAGAGAGCACTCACTCCTTCTCCCCTGCATACAATACCTTGTCTTCCTAGCATAGAAGAAAATCAGACTTGTTTGACATGATCAGGAGCTACTTAACTTCTCAAATCACAGGTGTTTACCAATAACTCGTGTGTTTCAGGAATGTAGGTAAGAAACAAACTGTTAAAATTAAAAATCCTTTTCTCATTCTCCTCCTTGGCCCCTTTAAATTTGGGCATACCTCTGTGTTCTTTCAACTTTAGCCACCCTCCACAAGCTCCCAAAGGAAAGTTACTGCTGGTTCTGTGGTTCATTCAAGGAGCTTTAAATATCATATCTTGAAGTGAGGTGATCTATGACATGCTGATAACAGTTGCACCACAGAGAGTTTAAAGTTCTAACATACTACTTTGTGTTGTGCACATCCCTACTCTACACTACATATCACAGTCTCACTGTCATATACATTAAATACTATCAACTGCTAGTAATAAAACAGCCAGGAAAATATTTTCCTATACCTTTTCCAACAACCTTACAACATTTCCATTAGAAGTTAAGTGGTAGTAGCAATCTGTCACCAGGGAGGGCAAAGCACAGGAATGATACACAAGGGTTGGGACATCTCCTAATATGTTCAGAACTTTTGAGTTTTGTGGTTCAGATGAATATCAGAATAGAATCATCTGAACTTACTTTTTAAGTGATCAGTTTACTATGCCAACATTTTCTTTTGGATCTATGAAAATTTCTTTTATTTGGTTTCTCTCCTTAAAACAGAAGCCAATTTACAGTTGATTATGTATCCACAGGCTTATTTTCATTTTTAACCTGAAATACCATACTCTCAATGTAAATTCTAAATTTAAATTAAGGACTGAAAACAAGAAACCTCAAGATCAATGTTTCATTATAGAATCACATGAAAAGAACAAGAACAGAAAGAAAGAAAATCACATTACATCTCACTATGAAAAATAAAGACAGGATCTATAATGAAGATTATGTTATTAAAGATGACCTCAGGTCTATTTTTGCAGTAAATCTATTAGTTTCAGCCAAAACATTGCACATAGGATGGATTTAGGAAAAAAACCCTCCAAAATTAACTTTGAAACAATGCTGTTTTTCAAAACCATCTCTGAATTTGGGAATTGAAATAGCTGTTTATACAAATTTCTAACCCTAAACAATAGACCCTCTCCCTAATGGCAACAGCTAGGGAAAGGCACAGTCAGAGGGAAGGTCAGCTGTCTGGATGTTTTTAGAAAACTTGTTCTCTTAATCAAAGTCTTCTGGCATTATAATAGTTTCCAAAAATACATATATATAGCATGATAAAATAACTCCACCAGGGACTGTTTCAAGCTTTTGCTGGGGGCCGAGTAAAGAACAACTTTACAAAATAGCTTTGAGAAAAGAAGCTTCTCTGTAAAGCAGTAGCAGAGAAGAATAATGAGGGAGAAATGGAAAAAAAAAAAAAAAAAAAAAAAGAGGCAACTGAATTTTTCATCAATTTTTACTCCAGCTTTGTGCCCTACTCCAGTGAAAGACTCTGCTGAAGTATTTCAATCAAAATTCATGCTCAAACCTGGTTTTATTCCTCAGGTATGGTCTTGGATGTGGAACTTTGCTCAAGATCCTTTTTCAGTTTGAAATGACTCATTCTGGTTCCTTATATTCTCTAGGATAATTGAACTGTGAAGCTAAGGGCTACTGTTCAGTGTGGAACTGCTAAAGGTAAAAGAAGGAAAACAAGACTGCTCCAGATGGTCTACTAGAGCTGCAGACAAAATACATGGAGATGCTTATTAAAGTAAATTTAAAAAGAACCAACTGCATCTACAACAACAGTAAAACAACTTTGCCTATTCCAGTACAGCAGCCTCACAACAAGAGGCTTCAATACACAAACTGCAACTCGAGAGCCAGGTGTGTGTTTATGAGCTCTGGGCCCTTGAAATATGATAAATTCACCAAGGGAAATAAAGATAACTAGCTTTGGAGAAAGTTTGCTTTTATTTTCCAGCACTCATATACAAGTAGTACCAAACATTCCCTTCTCCCTCTCTCCTCCTCTCACCTCCCTTGGCAATTCAACAGCCTTTATGGACCATTTCAATGCTTTACCGAGCTGGATCTCGACTCGTACTCAAGTGAGTCTCTCTGCACATAACATACAGACACTTAGCACGAACACCTGCCCTCACAAACATTTCCCAGTAATGTGCAAGTTTGTGAGGATCTTTCAGCAGGTAACAAGCACCAAAGAAAATATTTCACCTGTTGCATAAGTAGAAGAAGGATGGGCTCCCACTCCATTTATGACATGAATGAAGGTTTGGGGAAAATGAAGTATCTGGTATATTTTGTTACCATGGTGACCACCCCCCTTGGAAGGCCAAGTGATTTCAGTTTGTTGACAGAATGATTTGTAACTGAGTTTCAGAAAAGTGTGCTGTTCATCATATTTTGACTGAAACAACTCTTTTTTTAGCTTTGTCTTTTGCCTTGTCTTTGGATTGCAGAATATGGCTAAAACATGAGAAAATCTGATGATGTTATTCACTGTTCTGAAGCCCCTGGCATGAACAAAGGAAGAGGAATGCTGTTCAGCACCAAAAATGTCTTCAGTGGCTAACATGAAATGCCTTATCACTCGGCCCCATAGGACTAAGGAGGAGGCAACTTATTTTAGATGCATTGTGCAGTACAGTCTCTGGAGTGAAAGATTCTGCATCTTAGCTTCAAATGCTCAGCCAAAATGTAGACAGTACAAGTGCAGCTATGATAATCATTGGAAGCTGTACACTTGGGACATTACCCCATATATACAGGAGGGAAAACAAGGAACCACTGAAAATAATTTTTATTCAACTCAACACCATCTGACATTCACAGCTGCTTATTTAGCAGAGTAACACCTGGTGCAACAGGGCCAGGATGCTGCAGTTCCTCTGATCAGGCAGCGTGTGTTGCAGAGAAGGGCTCCCCAGATGGGGCAGCACCAAGCCTGGTACTCAAAGGACTCCAGGTATGGCAAGAATTTAAACATTTGAAGGCAGCAAGAGCATTTTAAAGCAGCAAAAGTTACTTCTGATACCAAGAAAAGTCCTGCTTTCCTCTAGTCCCAAATGTTTCACCTAGTCCATCACACTCTAAGCTTTTGTGCCAGCATGGCTGTTTGTGTGGCTGCACGGTCATCTGGATCCCAAGGTTGAAGTAAAGTCCAAAATAAAAAAGCTCATCACGTGGCTATGGAGGCATGAAAAGAAAGGGGAGGTGAAATGCACAGGTAGTTACAGTGTGGTTTCAGTGCCAGTGCTAAGCAAAAGTCCTCCTACCTACCTCCCCAAACCTGTTTCCAGGTTTGAAGCCATAATTGGAAATTTAATATGTCATTTTTTATGGCATTTGAATGTTAAAAAAAAATATTGTTACCAGCAATTTAGATTATTTTACACAATATGAATTATTTTTCAAGTTTTCTATTATAATTATTCTAGTAATAATTCTTTTGTCTTTGACTTTTATTAACAGGAACATTATATTAAAGCAGTGTAATTATCAAAAACTCTTAAGTTTGGAAAGAGCTATTGCTGATCCCTCAAGCTGGTCATCTGTTTCTCTTTCTGATATAGCAGTCAACATTCTGGAAAGCATTACAGTGCCAAGTAAAGAAGATGCATTCTGGTGCAAAATTTCATAGCAGGAGACGATATCTAAAAGATTTAACAGGTGCTTTGCCATCACCAAACCAGCTGTACCTTAAATACCTTGTAACTGCAAAAATAAAAAGTCCCAAGCAAACTCTACTAATAAGTCTCTTATGCAGATGTCTGGGATTTATTCTTTCAGGTGTTGATTGGTTTTGGTTGGAAGCCAGACTTCTCAGGAGACTTTACAAGGTTCAGTGAGTCTCACTGGAAAAGGACTTGGGGATCCAGAATCAAGACTAGAAAAGGTGTGCACCCAAGAACATTTATTAGCCCAGTGTCTATTTAACTCATGGGAATACAGAAAGAAAATGCCAACCTTTCTGTTCTGTCACTCCAAAATTAGAGGTGACTGCCTTCACTTGTTGTTCACAGAGTTTATCTTCTCTCTCAATTTTTGGAGCAAAAGGCCCACACAAATGCTCATTTTGACATAAACAGAAGTTTTCAAAATCAGACATTTTTGCATAGTAACAAATTGAGAGGAAGTTCAAGTTATACTGAAGCAAACACCATTGAAATCACAGTGCTATCCAGACAAGGGAGCACAACAAATCCGTCACAACTATTCCACAGATTACAAAGAACTGTTCTACACTATACAGGGGGTAACAGAAGAGGATTCTCAAATCTAAAAGTAACTTTTGATTAAAAATTTGGGAATCCCCACACAATCTCATTTTCAACAAGGCTAAAATATACGAACCAACATTTAGAGTGTGCCCAATTAACATTCAGAGATGCATAGCGAGGCTCCTCCTAAGAAGCCCTAAGGTTTTTAAAACCAGGCAACAGATGGGAATGAAACAGATAGATGCACAGTGTCCTGAGAAGGGCACTAAAATCTATCACTTAAAATAAGGTCTGTTTCCACATACTCCTGAACATGTCAATGCTCTAGCCTCATTGCACTTGGAAGTAAACCTTCCAAAAGAGTTAATTAGAAGAGTAGCTTGACATTTATCATGGAGATACCATTCCCCAGCATGCGAGTTGCATTTACTCTACACTATTACTGAGCATAAATTTCATCTTTTATTGATTTATAAATACTTCACGCTATGTAAAATATTGTCAGATTATAATTCTCTCTCCATAAAATGGCAAGCAAACGTCCAGCCATCTGTTTGGCTAATGAGAACAATCACCCAGGCTACTTTTCAAGCATAATGCATCCCAGTTTGAAACTGTTTTCAGTGTAAGCACCTGTTCATACATATCAATTAAAATGATAATTACTCTGTTAGTGAATATAATCAAAATAAAATAGTTACAGCTCTATTGTTTACCAATTGAGACTGCTGAGTTCACTGCTAATACATTCCTGTGCTCATTTATTTTTGTTCCTGACCCATTCTAAGACCAGATCAGTTTCAAGCTAATTTAAGGTAATATACATTTTAACATTTGAGAGCTTACATTTATAAAATAGCAAAACCACACAACTCTCTCTGGAGGCACGTACTCTCCTGGAATGTGTCTCTCTTCATGACAGATTGTATTGGCACACCTTCCCATCAAAGAGAGAGGAGACTTCTGTGAAAGAGAGGGCTGCCCTTTCCAAGATGAAGAAGTGAATGATGGACCTAAACAAGAATGAGAATTCTGCTCTCCACAGAGACTTCTTACTACAGGGTAATGATCAGAGGGTTTGGGTTGGTTTTTTTTTTTTTACTAACAATTACTAGCAATTAGCAATTAACTCATTATACAAATTGGGTTATGATGGCTTTTATAGTAGAAGTCTTAAAACATTAAAGACAACTTAAAGGCAGTCAACTCAAAAATGGAGTACTAAAAAGTATATTAAAGTGTCTCCTAAAAAAAAAAAAAATAGGTATCTTTAAATTATTTTATAATTAATATATTTTGAGTTCTGTCTGCTCTCTCTAAGTGACAAAATCCCTGGTAAAAAAGGAGTAAGATCTCAAATTAGCAAACTAATCCATGTAAAGATCTTAAAAAGAGCGAAAATCTCTGAATATATATATATATTTGTTTTTTAATGAAAAATACAATTTCTCTTTCTAGCAAGGTAAAGGTCATGAACACTACCACAACAGGAATATGTCAGGAAGCCACATGTGGAGCTAACAACAGATATTACAATATAACAATATTGCAGAGGAAATGGACAAACCTGGGAGTGAGGAACCCTATCCCTTCAATTCTCTCACCTCTGCCAGCTGGTACGAGTGATAAAGTTATAAAGTCATGTTGTATTTCATACACTGAAGCTAGAAAGAGCTTAGAAACATCAAGAACCTGCATCTTGAAACTGAAGAAAACTATTATAAGCACAAGACTGTTGCAGAAAAGTATGTAGGTTTAAAAATGTCCTCAACAGGCTTGAACACAAGTTTGTGTAGGATCATCTCTGGTCGGCTTCTGAGACTGTTACTCTTTTTCCCAATAAGAAGAAAAAGAAAGAGAGAAAGAAAGAACAAGTAGAAGTTTCTGTAAATGTAGAAGGGAATAAATCCTCCTCTGTTTCCTTTTGAACAAAGTGCAACTCGTACACCTAAAAAGCATAGGACTGGGCTGACGGGGATGTGCTCTAAAAAAAGTGCAAAACCAACTCATGCAGTACTTGAATGCATGCCCCTCACTTACACAAGTGCTTAACTTCAGTACAGGAAGTATTTTCAGAAACCTCACATATCCTTTCCACAAAATGGAATCTATGAGGGACTGTCACTCTGCCAGTTTTGCTCAAAATTACTCTCAATGTAGAAGAAATTCTTCAAATCTGGATTGTTTATCACTTCTCAAAATCTTTCTGAAGTATGACCGTACCTAGATGTGAGCCTGTGCTCCTGTGTTGCAGCCAGAGGTATGTATTTTGAAGTATCTGGTTGCTACAAACCCCTTGCCACTCTTCACCACAGTGAAGGCTGTTCTCTGTTTATAAAATTGATGTAGTAGTTTCACTGTGTCATTCCCAGCTCTGATAGGTACTAAGTTCCAAAGACTCCCAGCTATCGAAAACCAAACAGTTTAGCACCTAACAGTCACAATAGCCTGAAACATTCCTTCCACCAGTGCTGCATGGACACCTCTATAAAATCAGTGGGGCTGAATGCAGTGAGACCTTTTCACAGTAAAAACACATTCTTAACACACTAATGTCTCTTTAGTTCTCACCTATGTTGAAATCAAACATAGCTGCCAAATGCAACATCCTACTCGTACATACATTTTCCAAAATGGACTTTAGGTATTGCTGGAAATATGTTTCTTCTGTAATTGAACCTACTTCAGTGTTGATGGAGGTAATTGTCATTGAGAATGTAATTGTTGTGAATATGGATTCTAACTTCTATATGACTTTAATTAATTTTAATGTATACAAGAAAAATGAGCTCTCCATTATATATTATAATATATTTAAAGGTTTCTTCCATGCTGGCATGTAACAGATTTAGACAGTTGACATAAGTAAGAATTGCATAAACGTAAATCCAGGTATTATACCCTAATCGCATTGATGCGTGAGTTTCCTGAGTAATATCCATGTATGTGTATGAGATTCTCACATTGAAACTTCTCTTTGCTTGTGCACAGGAAAGCGAAACTCATTAATTCTACTGAGAAGCAGCTTACATATTTTCATTTCCTTGTCTGAACTGATGTAACCAATGAAACAAACCTCTGATTCTCATTCTGGCTCTTGTAAACTTCCTTCAAGCACTTGTTTTTCCCCACCTTCTTTGATTCTTACCCTCATCAGTGTAAAAGTCAGTACTGGAACTGAATTCAGGGGGCCTCATTCCACATCGGCTAAATGAGGTGACACATAAGGTGACTTCTCTGACAACTGTGGCTACATCAAATTTATTCTGGAACATGTGTGGATGGGGGAAGTTTGCTATTCACATCCACCCTTGTCTTTGTTACCAGATGGAACTTGGTACATCTATCAAACAAGAAAAATATTTTCTGGTTTATGACTATACACTTATTTTTTCCTCCAGGGAAATTCACTGCAAGTATTACGGTGCAAAATGAACATTTATATTTCATATGCATTGCTGTGACTAGCAACACTTTAAGAGATAACACACTTTCCCCACAGGTACTTTTTTCATAGTTCACTGAAATGTCGATGTCTGGTACAAGATATATTAAATATTTTTCTTCCTCAGTTCACTCACACAATCCATCAAAAGTTGACATCAGTAAACATGCCTATGTTAACCAATTGTAACATTTTCCAGCGTAGTAGAAGTGCCTGGAAACTGACAGTGATTTTAATATTAGCTTTGACTGAGATAAATTCTGACACAACTTTCACCATATATATAATTCTCTGAAGACCCTGATAGACAGAACCCATTTTATGTCCTCAGAGCACCAAGTGCACCCTGTCATTTTGAAAGATTTGTTAGCCTTAAGTCACCCCAAACCATGATGACAAAAAAGCAATTGTCTAGAGTACAAGAAACAGAGAATGAAAGAAAATTGATTTTTAAAATGGATCATATGTACTTCGTGACTTTTACTTAAAAAATTGAAAATGTTCCCTAGTTTGTCCCCACATAAATAATTGTTCTGTGACACAATACCCGAAGTGAATAAGCCACAACTTTTGCAAAAAACTCTGGTTTAAAAATGGACCGGGTAACTGTGCTCATATGGTGAATACGTATGAAGAAAACATTCCATTTTTCTAGACTTAACATTTAAATTGTCAATTTTTGTGGTAGTAGAGAAATCGTAAGGTTTTATTTTAAAGGCATTCATACCTAATTTAAATTCACAGAAATGCAAGAAAAATTTCCATCTGGTTTCAGTGATTTTCTGTCCATCCTCTTATTTCAACTTGCATTTTCAGTATCATGTCTGCACATAGATTTTGTAATTGCCTTTTGATCATCCACATGAACCGTGTACTGGCCATTCCATTTTTATTGGTTCCCGGCCTTTATGTAACAAATTCATAATATTTCACTCCTGTCAAATTTCTGATCAGCTTTCATTCAAAGGTAACATAGCTAACATCAAATTGCAGTAATTACATTAATTAACTTTCTGAAAAGCAGGGAAATAAAATATCTGTCGGGGTCCTAGCAGTAAGTGAGCATATTGAAAACTCCATCATTGACTTCAGTGTACTTTGGATTTTCTCATAGATAGTATCAGCACCATGTTGAGCTTGACACCTCAAATATTTTTTGTAGCCATCTGAGAAAAAAAACATCATGTTAAGTATTAACAGAAAAGACTTGTTCTGTTATAAATAATAAAAAAAAAAATATGGTAAATTCATCTGTAATAATGAGAAGTATAAAAGAATGAGCTTCAGTAACATTATTTGAGAGTTCATAATGGCACTGGTAACACAGGTTCAAAGATAGTTATTTGATTTTCCACCTGTGGACTATGGCTGAGATGCATTGTCCTAAAACAGGCAACATGGATAAATTCAACCATTGGTAGTGGTGGCTAACATCAAGTCATCAACAGCTTACCTACTGACATTGTTCTACCACCTAACTAGGCATCACTAACCAGAACACATCCCTGGTATCTAGATGGCTATATCTTACTTTTCCCTCTGGAGCTGTGACTCTGCTTGCTTTACCTGCAGTCTGGCTGCTCAGGTACAGTGGGTAGATCACAGGAAGAGAAGGGAAGAAAAGAAGAGAGGAGAAAGGAATCAGCCCTGGCATTTTCCTCCTCTGCCTCCTCCTTCCTCAGTTGTGCAGCTTTGGAACTAAAAGAACAGAAAACATTTGTATTCCTGCAGTCAGCAGTGATCCTGACTTGTAACTTTCCGAGACCACAGTTCCCACTCCTGCTGTGACAGGGAAGCAGAAGGTCCACACTGGACCTCCTCGTCTGGAGGAGCCCAGGGTTCAGTGAGAATGGCAGCATAGTATTTCACAATGGCCTTAGGGCTTTTCCTCTACGCTGCTACATCTCACAGTTCTTTTCAGGTCTGCCTTGCTTCTCAGTGGCTCTCAGCCACAGCTTGAGCTCTTCATGCAGTTACTCTTCAAAAAGTAACACACCTGGGTGCAATCTCATCCTTTTCTCTCTTCTTCCAAACAGACTTTCCTTCTCCCCTTCCCAGTATTCACAGAAGCAGTGATGTTTGCCTTTCTGCCTGCTTTTTTCCCAGAATTACCTTTAGCTCTTGTCTGACTAGAACTTCACCATGCTTGACTTATTTTTTCTCAATTAACAGCCCACCTAGATTCAAGGAACATCCATAAACAGTACAGCCTAATGCCCATATACTCATCACTTAATATAAACAACGTACCTTTATACTGCTGCCTAACACCTGGATGACTAAACAAAAGACCTCTGCAATGAAACAGCACAGACATTCAGTTCCGGGAAACAGCGTATCACCACATGGAGTACAGAAAACAACAGCTAGCAAGAGGAAATGACAAACAACCCCTAGGGGAGGGATGTCACCTTCCACCCCTCATCCACATACTTCCAAGAGAACCTGGGCAGACGCAACTTGCTCTGACTCCCTGGGCTCGGGGCTGCTGCATGGGTCACGGCAGACAAATCATGTCCAACAATAAATGGTGTCTTGCTACTTTGGCTTTCCTGTCACACTCCTGCTCAGTGTTTTGCGATGGAGGTAAGGAAAATGATCCCAGATCCCATGCTTAGAACAGACAAGTACGGGGATACTCCAAAAAAGACATTTTAACTGTGCACACATACTTAATGGCAGATCCCTACCTATCCCACGCACCTCTCAATTAGATCACGTACCAGTTACAGAAAATTATGATCAACTTTTCCATTTCTTGCATAAACATTTTGCCCTAGTTTTTGAAATAACTTTTTCCTAAATAGAATACACTCACACATTGTATTAAAATATGTATTTTTTTAACAAAAACTTAAAAAGTGGAAAACTAAGAGCCACTATCAAATATCTAAGGGATGCTCAGAAAGTATCTCCTGAAAACATAACCAGAGAAAAGCTCTTTCAATGAATCTTATTTCATAGAAAATGAAAATACGCTAAAGACAAAGAGCCCAGATACATCAAATACCATTTTGTGTTATTTTAGTTTATTAATAATAAATAAAGCAATTAGTTTCTCAGAAAATAAAACTCTCTGCTGCAACCCTTATGGATATGTTCTAGCAGTGTGTTTTATTTAGTTCCACAGATGTAATTAAATGTGTCATTCATTTGTTCTCCATTATAGTATTTCAGTCAAACATAAACAGCTTTCAGACTTCATTTGCAAGAAAGCTACTTTGAGCCAAGAATTTGCTAACTTCAGAGCAATTTACTTGAGAGGTCTTCACAGGCATTTAGTTGTTCTCCCATCTATTTACAAAGAAATCGAGACTAAACAGCTATACACATACACGTATCTAAATAAGTACCCATCTATCATGGTATTAATGTAGAATAAGTTGACAGATTCCTTTCCCCCACATATATTGTGATAGACGATGAGTTCATGGCATGTTCCTCCTATTCTTGGTAGTTTGTAATATATTTAATCATGCCACCGGTTCAGCTGTGCTCAGTGGTTTCCTTTCATTTGTACAGTTGGAAAATTTGTGCTGCTGGCAGTTATGGAAAGGAGTCTGCTACTGTGAATGACTGAAATGGAGAAGAGGGGAAGGGCATAACAAGATTGTGAGGGGAAAGTGAAGTACAGCATTTAAGTCTTGTGTTTTAATAAACAAGTCCAGAAACCCAGCCTATCGAGGAAAGTCTCTTTCATGTCACAAGTGACGTAGTTTGACTGTGGTGGAATTCAGTTCTGCCATTATCTGCCTGAAAAAGCCCATTTATAAAGGGGGTGGCGACTGCAAAATGAATCCCGGGAAGTATTTTTTCAGAGAGGAGGCTATTGACAAGGCTGTACTGCAGAAAGAATGACTGTGGACAGAATTATCTGTCACAAGATAACTCACTGCAAGGTCAAACATTGACCTTGCACTGATGAGGCAAAAGAGGCTCTCAGGAGGCAATAGAAGAGGAGCTGTTTGAAGGTGGAACTGGGTCAGATCAAGCTTCCTTTAGAAGACTGCAAGCAACTGTCGTTGCTTTCTGAAAGGATTAGCTACCAACACAGGACAGTTAGAACCTTTTGGGATTTTCACCCTGATGTGCCAAAAGTCAGGATTTTCCCTGCACTTTGTTCTCAAGACCTCAGGAAAGCCTGCTCTGAATACTTTCTACTATAAAAAGGCCTGTTTCCCTTCCCACTCATACCAAGCATAAATCAATTAGAACAATATAAATTTAAGGCATCAAATAATTAAGGGATCATCTGTAAGTATTCAGAGAGTGCCCAAGATGAACTGGAAAAAGCTACCTCATCCCTCTTCGTAGACTACTAACCAGAATTTCCAGAGTTTCCTTACTAAGACTATTTGACGTCCTGCATCATCACTCAAAGCAACACACATTCTAGACTCTCCACAGACAGATGGGTGAGAAGTTTTGTATGGTGGCCTTCCCAAAGGCCTCTGCTGCTACACAAGTACTTCAGTACCCGACACGATGCCTGAGAATCCACGAACCTGCTAAGAGATGTTCAGTTCAGCTAAACATTCAGCCTTCAGCACAACGTAACTCAGTGAGTCACTTACTTCTGTCCTTCACCTTCCTGAGATGAAAATCACACAGTGCCAGGAAACAAATACATATATTGAAACATCTCTCTCAAGTCCCACAGCTGCAACACATCCATATATGTAGCTACTAGCCAATCTATAACAGGACTGGAAAACTTTTAATCTTTAGTGGGTTCCCAGTAATAAAATCGATGATGCGTCCGCAACAGTAAAATCAACTTCTAAAATTACTGCCTGTGTCTTTGATCACAACTTTCTTCCAATTCGGTAATGAAGGCAATAATTTCTCTTTTTAAACAGAAGTTTGGGTTTGTTGACTAAATATTTACTACTGCTAATGTCCCACTTTTTCTTAAAATGTAGAAGATTTTAAGATACAAAAGATCTTCTCCTTTAAACTGTACCTATTTCTGTACTCCTCACACAGTTTGCAGTTTTTTTAATTCTCTGGTTTAACCCAATTGCATGTCATAAGTGAAATGCTTAGACAAAACATTGCGTAACTATTGGTCAGGGAAAAATCCTGAAACTTAGTCTCTGAATCTGAGAAAGTAAAATGCTATCTGAAAAAGAAATTGAACAAAATTTTCCCGGGGGGGGGGGGAGGGGGGAAACCATTTTGAAAAAAATTTTCCCGGGGGGGGGGGAAGTGTGAATACCATTGAAATAAGAACTTGTCCAAGTAGTAGAGCTTCAACTGGTAAATTAAATTATTCCTGTTTGTGGAGGGTTTTTTTATTTCAATATCATGTTATTTTTTAAATGAATTTATTATGGTCTTCCTTTATATTTTACTCCAGTAAATTTAACATGGATGTCATTATACATCATAATTCTGTAATTACACGTTTCAGTGGGGAGATGACATATAATTAGATGTAATTATGCTCATTATGTAAATACAACACTATAAATTAAAATTTACAGAAAAACAACCGAGAAAAAAATAAAATCATAAGAAAAAACTTTAAACAGATCCATGGGGTCAAACTCAACAACAACAAAAAAAAAGGAACTGACAGACAAAGTTAAAAAACTGCCCACTAACATCTCCTCCTACTTCTCTTAGAAATTTCTTATTTACCATGTGGGTTTATTTTATTTTTTAAAATGCTTGCAAGAATAGGACCAGATTAGACAATTTATCGGCCCTTAGATGAGAAGCATTTAGAATATAGATTGCTCTCCTTCCCCAAATGGAAGAATTTTTATTAACCAGGCAGTAAATGTCCCTGAACTTATTCATCACTGATAGCTGAAGAACCAGCACATTTCTCCTTTAGCCATTATACTTTAACCTCTTTTCCTGCATTGCAGATTGTACAGTCAGACTCCAATCTTTGCCATAATCATTTAAGTTCTGGATAACTGTGGAAGCCAATGTAGTTGTCTGGCTTCACACAACAGACACCAACAGCTTAAAGCTACTCCCCCTGTAATTGGCAATATTACTTCTGAGGTAAATCATAAAAATACTCCCACAAAATCAGAGGATAATAGGAGTCACTCTGCTGTATTCAGATGGAGTTAGGTCAGGCTCAGACATGAGAATCTGATCTAGAAGTCACTGGAAGGCACTGGCTCTGCATTGTATCATTTAGTACTTTAGCACTGCGATCTCAAGCTTGCAAAAGAAATTTGGGGTTGCTCTTTAATGTCTCTTTGGCAATAACCAAAAAGCATAAGCAGGTTTTGTCTCTTGTTTCATTGCTGACATTGTCAGTTATAATTACAGAGGTACAGAATTTAGCACTTAATTAGGCAAGCAAAGGGAAGATAGATTTTCAAGTGTTTCCTGTCTAAAATGTGGGGTATCTATCAATCCCTAAACCTGTGGCTCTATTCTGTTCCTAACGTACAGGCCTTAAAAACTAAAAAAACTGTTTTTAAAAAGCTTAGCCATTCACATCTTATGGGGGCTTAGCTAGCTGTGAAAGCACCACCTGATTTAATGTCTGAACTTTTGCAAGGTGAGATGAAGGATTTTTTCCTGCCTGTGTCTACAAGAGGTGCCAAACACCCTCCAGCTCTCAGAAACTACAGGTGGTCAGATGCTCAGTCTTCACGCAAGTAGTTTCTGTAGCGGCAGGGACTGCTCATTGTATTCCTGCAAGTGACAGTCTTTTTCTGGAGGATTCAGCCTATGCTACTTGTGAATTTTCCATTGTTACCATTGGTAGGAGTTTAAGACACCTGGATATTATCACATTAATTATCATTTAAATAAATAAAAGCTGTATCCCATAAAAAAAACAATTATGGAAACATTTTATAACCACCCTTGGGGACTCTGAGGTAGAAGTCAAGGCCTATAGGAAACATTTGCTTCCAAGCTCAAAATGTGCAAGTTATGATTTTGTGGCAGCATGTGGGAAGCTGTTGGTAAAGTAGCAGATGCATGTTAAAAATCCAATATGGGCTTGAGGAAAACATTTGTTATTTCCCATAGAACTATTCATCATATGCTCATAGCCAGAATATCCACAGGTCTCTGCTCACCAAGGAAATGGGAGCCATTTTCATACTACGAGCCCATATTACCCACATTTTACAAGGCAGAATTTGTAATGGCTGATGTGCTTGAAGACCCACAGACTTTTCATCTTTCAGGACAAAAAGTAAGTAATCAGTCATGCCTTTTGTTCTTATTACACTACACACAAAAAGCAGCTTTACCAGCTCTCTTTATTGTTCAAGACATTTCCTCAGGTGCTCTTTTGTGCCATGTTGCTGAATTTGGGTCTCTGAAAACTGGATATGCTAAAAAGGGCCAATGTGTTTGCCCCAAGGAAGAAATTACCATTCCTTTTACCCATGAACAAAGCCTGGGAAAATAAAAAAAAAAAAAAAAAATAAAAAAAAATAAAAAAAACCCCACACCTTTATTCAGAAAAAAACAAAAGTGTTAAAAGATCAAAACCTAACCACATATTCTAGAAGCCAGCTGATATGTAGGCCTGATCTGAACTCAGATGTAACAGAAATAAGAATAGTTGACCACTTAATCATATCCACAAAAAACTTGTATGAACCGCACATGATAATTCATGCTAAAAGCCACAACTTGCTCCAGTGTAACCAGATACAGCTTTTAACATGCCATGTTTCATCAAACCCATGCACATTTTGAATTTTAAAAAAGGCTTGGGCAGCAAACTTGTGGCTGTTGAGCAATTAAATGAAAAATCGCCAAGACTACCGTGATTCTGTCATGCTGTAGTTGAAAAGGCTATTAGGTTGCTGAGTAAACAGTTCCCTTGTCCCTCCTACCTGCACGCTTGTTTCCTGTACTTATTCTCAGTTTTATTTCTTCTTTCATGCCAGCACCCACACTTGAATCAGCCCACCCACTTTTCATCTGCCAAGCAATCATCCTTTGCTCCTTAAAATGTACTGCTCCTTGGCAAAGACTCCCAACACTATTCTCCAAGGATACTCTCGTCGTTCCTTCTTTGAACAGTGAGCCAGTATCACATATATTTTTACAAATGCTGTAGTAGAAAGCTTCAAGCAGCAGCTCCAAATGGAATAGACTGTGTCCATGAAAGAATGAATAATAAATGTGAACGTGCAGTGTTGCCTAAAGAGTGGCATCCATTTTTCCACCTATATTCCTCCTCAGAGAGCCACTTCTAGCTGGGGATTTGTCATGTACATAATATGGAGCATGAGAGACAGGAGAATAAAATTACTTTTGAAAAAGGAAGGAGATTTGGAAGCCAAGACAGATGAGTTGTGCACCTGATGCCACGTTCCACATTGCTATATGTCTTTTGTGAAGAAGATCAGTTTAGCTTGACATCTGCTTCTTAGGATGGATTCACTTCGATTTCTGAGAAGGAAGAGGAAAATCCCCAGACTTTGACTCCTCAGAATTTTTAACCAAATTAAGGCTCGAAAACAAAAGGGTACATTGGAAGATGAAAAAGCAGAGTTAGTACCAGAGAGAAAAGAGCTCTGAAGCAGCAGATACTTTTACTAACTCACAGGACAATGTGAGGTCCTTATTATCTAAGGGTGATGGCATCATTCTGCAAGGTCAAAAGTCAAACTATGGGGTGTCCAGTGGGACAGTAAGAAGACAATAGACCAGATACCGTTCACAAAGAGTGAAGGTGAGCATTTGCAATAAGGCCTCAATTTCAACAACCAAAGACCTCCCCTCCCCTGAAAAAATACAATCATTATCTTTACTATATTGTTAAACACTAAGAAAAATATTCTGTATACCATTTCCCTCCAAGTTTTTTTAAAGAAAACAAGATAAAGAAGCAAACTGTTTGAAAAATAGACAACAAAACACTTTTTTCCTCTTGCTATAGATCTCATTCTGAAACAACACAAAAAAACATATTTATATAATTATATAAAATATAGGAAAAGCTTGCCAATACAAAGATAGTTCACACGGTGTATTTTTGTAAGAAGCAGGTGGAAAAATGAACCAAGCAAAGCCAGATGACTGCATTCAGTCAACAACGTGTCTCTCACAGTGGTTTTACTAGCTTTTGATCTTGCACCTTGCCATATCTGCTCATTTAAAGTCTCAGTGGCAAGCCGCACCTCTTTAAAGAAATATCACACATGAATAGCACTATATAAGCAAGAGTTCAGCAACAAGTCTAAAGAGTTTGATAGGTACCAGAACAAGTAATATGGAGTTCTTGATGGTTAGGAATCCATAAGTCTCCTGTCAACTACCATACAAAATATGCTACTGCTACTTAAATTCACCTTCCACAGGCCATCCAGTGAACACAACTAGCACAATAATGGACAATTCCAGATACTGAAATTACTTTATACAAGTGTTCATTCTTACAAAGAGTCATTTTTCAAGAGGTCTTGATCTCCTCAATCTCTCAAGTTACTGAGAGCCAGCTCTGCAGCTGACTTTCCAAGAGTCACAGAGAAAGAAACTGAGAAGATCCCACACATGCATATAGGTGACAATATTTCCATAAACGCTCCTGACAAATAGAGGGTATCCTTGATTAAAGTTCTATGGCCAACGAAGTTCCTTTAGTATGGCAAATCAGGAACTAGCTCACGGCATGTCCCATTCACACTGTACAAGACACTCAGGGCTTCTCTCTCCCCCCTCGTGTTGTCCAGTTTAAGTTAATGATTAAAAGTAATTAAATTCAATAAACCATGACAAATTAAATAAAAACTAATCAAAGTAAATATATCACTGACTTCACACGTCTATTGTTTTGGGCAACAGAACAAAAGGAACTAGATGATGCAAGTAAACAAAAGTGAATAAAGTGAATGAAGGAAAAAACCCTTTAGCAGTTGAGACACATTACAAGTGACTAAGATTAACATTTCTGTCTGTTCTGCTGCAAAATAGACTCTATATCAGCTAACAAGACAATCTAATGAGACCTATCAGGGGACTGTTATAACAAGATTAGGAGACGAACTAGTAGCGAGGCTGTTTCTGCACAATTGAGAAAAGGATTTGTATTTAATTAACAGCATTTATCTCAACAGTCCATTCCTAAGGAATAGTCTGATAAAGGCAACCAGTTTCTTGAACCAATTGGTCATTTAACCTCGCAAATAGCTTTAAAACAATAAATCTGGGATAACCCTTTGTTGACTACTGTGAGGATATATTAGAACTAGCACTAAATTAAGAGCAAGCTGGATTAAGCCCCTTCCATTCTCTTCCCAAATAATCCTTACCCAGGACAAAACACATGCATACAGTTAAAGTTAATGTGTCTATGTGTATAGCTCAAGTCATAAACACAATGGACCAAAGACTTTAGGGTTCTTCCTGATTCTGAGCCATAACTCTCACAGCATATTTATGGTGGAATGCAGAAAAGCAGCACCCCCATCTGTACAATGTGTCCAATGAGGCATGGGGATTAACTGCTAAAGCCTGAAGACGTGTGCCTGACAGTTAGTAATAAAAATAATTTTGTAGTAATGAGATTAGGAGAATTTTAGGAGAAGTAAATGCGACAGGATTAGTTTTAGTACTGGGATTAAATGTCACAAGTTTCTGCCTCCCAGACCTGCATTTAAATAATATTTCTAGTAATTTTTCACTATTATTTTTTTTAATTGCACCCTGAATGACACTGGGAAATTCTTTAAAAATGACTTCACATGTAAGTACAAAATGAGAAATGTTGAAATATTTAGAGAGCAAGTATCTACACCCTTCTAAGAGTCCATGAACTTGAGCACTTTAAACCATCACCATTCTGTACAGTTGACTGATCTAAAAGTAAGAGAGACTACTGTAGTCTAAAAGTTGTAAGGATCTCTAGCTACCAGAACAACAGAAGTACAGTGATGATAATTTTTTAATTCATATTTGTTCAAACAACTGAACTGCCATGCTCCAATGTGAACCTTGGGCTCTCTAAGAGCCAGAGCAGTCATCACCTGGGAAAAAACAACTTGTTTCCTCTCCCACCTACGTTGGTCAAAAATAAGAAACAACCTGCCAGTGATTCCAACACAAAAATGCCAAGTACAAAACCCCCATGCTGCTTATGTCTACTGGAATTTTCAGGTGTATTTTCACTTCATTTTCAGGTGTATTGTCATTTCCATTGTCATTTTATTTGACCAGCTAACTGGCATATAAAGCTTTCTGATGATACTGAAGCCTCCAAGCTTGTTCACTGCATAGAAAAAAAAAAAACAAAAAAACAACAAAAAACAACTACACAACTCTTCTTGTCTCTAACTTTCACTATTAACATTGCTCTCTCTAACCTTGGACTTCTGTAATATGGCTGATGGGCTTGGTGCAAGGCTTGTGGCTATGACATCTTTTTCAGGCAAGAACTTACTACAAGATCATTCTCTTAGTTTACTCCATGTCCCTTTCAAGGATGTCAATTCACTTCATAAATTGGGGTATTTCTTTCACAATTGTCACTGCAAGGGGCTGCTCAGTAGTAGCACCATTTTGCATAAATCGGTTTAATAATCAGATTTTGCTGAACTGTATGAAAACAGGAGAAAATCTCCAGCTGCATAGTTCAACTGTCACACATATCTCCCTACCACATAGAATCAGGCTTCAGATAGTCTTAGACTCAGCAGTCAAGAAAGTTTTTTTAGAAAATTATTCCTGAAAGCTTTTATAAATTAAACTTAAAACTACAGAAGACCTAGTACAAACCTTGGTTCCTCGGGCTGACAGCAATAGCTGACCACTCAAGCCAGTTGCACCTTACACCTCACTGAGGTCACACAGAGAAAATTCTCCAAGTCTCATTCAGACAGAGGCAATTTCTTACCTGGAAGAGGGTCTTACTGTAAATGTAAATTCATGACTAACGACCCACTTTGCTCTCCAGCATTCTGTTATTCCCTCCACACAGTTTAGTAGCAGTTAGAAGAGGCTCAGCCCCTTGGCTCTGTGGCCATGAGATGCACCGGGCACACGAAGAAGCATGAACCAGCTCCCCAGCCAGTGCGGCTGTTCCTAGCGGGCTGGACACTATTAGCATTCTGAACAGGTCCTTCCCCAGTCCTTTCTAACACGCTATATTGATCAGTGGATGCTTGTACTCACTGGAGGCCTGATTTTTCTGCCTTTAATGAATTTAATTCTCTTAGCTCCAGCTAAGTAGCTTGACACCTTTTTATTACATAAAGCAAATCTTTTGCAGGCTTATTTTTACACAGTTTTGATCATCAACAATGTGCTGTTCCGAAGAACTTTGAGTTCATTTAGAGGGACTCCCTCCACCCCCATGTCAGTGAACATCGGAAATACTACCAGATTTTTTTTCTTGTTTTCAGACTCTCTAGAGCATAAAGAGAGGAGTTAGTCTTGAATGAACTGAACACTTCATTTAATGGAATCCAGGCTTACAGAATATGGATTCTGAGAGTTTATTTAGTCTCTCCAAAAAGAACACTTTTAATGCATAACTTCTACAAGACTTAGCACTGCACTGCAGCAGACATGAAAACTATTATTGTAACTGAACAATCAGATGCCAGTAAAATACTGTCTGCTTTTCATTACAGCACCTAGTACTGTCACAGGCAGCCCTTCCCCCTTTTTATAACAGTGCTTGATGATTCCTCTGTAATCCAGATACCCTTCATTCAGAAAACTACTAGAAGCTTATCAGAAATTAAAACTGTATCAGTCACTTAAATGCATCTAATAATGTAAAATTATTTAGCTGTAAAAGCTAAAATAAGCCCTGCAATAATTTACTTTTAGATTGTTCCTGCCCCCCCCCAAAAAAAAATGGGAAAAAAAACTGAAAGTAATAAATGTTTTAAACTTTCACAGTAAAAATCACATCAGAAAAAACATGTTTTGCATATATGCAATGCTTATTTCCAGAACTGTTACACTGCATAAGGAATACAATTCACAAATGAACAGAGACTAGTTGTCTGTCTTGGAGTTTTAATGCAATCAAAGCCAATATGAGGAACACACATGTAAAAAACAACAAACAAGCATTTCACGTTTTATTATCACTAGGTGCATGAATGTATTTCAGAGGCTTGACATCTAATAGTAATAAAACAAGAAAGAGAAACTAAGGTAGTGTAATTCTGAGCAACTAGAACATGCTGCGCCTGTCACACTTGTTAACCAGCAGAGTACAAAAACCATTTTACATGTTTCATGAACACACCACACCCACCTGGATTCTTCCAATGTACTGTATTTCTTGGATGGTGACCTTCGGTTTCATGCTTTCATCATCTGAGTAAATTATGTTGTGAGTCTTACCTTGCAAAATTCTGTTCTACATTTCTTCATTTATGAGAAATAGAAAGATTTTCCTATTATAAACTTGCAAGTCCTAATGAAAGCACACCCACTTAAGCTTGCACATGAACAGGGTTGTGTCAATAGACTGCAGCCAGAAGCTGGCAATTTAGATTTCCAGCTAGGTTTAGAAGAAAATTACCTGATAAAATATGTATCCTTTACTTTGCAAAAAAACACTTGTTTTCTTGTTCAGCACACTTCACCAAAGTCAGTAGTTTTGACTATGTAGTAGAATTTGTGGCTTTTTACTGACACAGCAATACACATTGTGGACCTTTCCTATAACTTACCAGACAACCAAAAGAAAAAGGGAAACTCACTTGAAAGGGAACACCCACCTCTTAACATAGGTTTGGTCAGCCAAGGCTTCGCCTGAAACATTCCTCCCACTGTGGAATGTTTTCCTCCCAATGTATTCCCACAACAGAAGCAGAGGGAGAGACTGTAGGATCAGTAAGCGGCAGCAATAGAAACATTTCTCACTGCCCTCTGAGAAATCCAGTGAGCATCAGAAGCATCACTAGGCTTGTGACTCATACAACAAGTTTATCCAGTTTCAGAGATTTCTTCTGTTTCATGGCAGGTGATTACAGGTGCTTATAGTCAAGTTTTACAGGCAGTGATGCTAGGAGTAGAAGTAGAGTTACAAAAAGAAAACTAAGAACTGCTCTTCAGGAAAAATACAGACAGCATACTAGAAGAACAGCCTGCCGAACAATTAGAAAGCTACACAAATGGAAGTGGCAGCAAAATGGGAAAATCTGTGTATTCAATTCTACATTAACTATCACTTCCTCTATAAAAGCCAAACAAAAAACTAAATTTTGTATTAAATATTTGAGAAGGAAAAAAGTATTTGTGGCATTGAAACTGTGCAGAAATGTTCATCTGAACTTATCAGGAATCTGGTTCTGTTACTAACTCGTCTGCACCTCTGTCTTTAAAGGGACCACCCAAAGAGATAGAATTATATTTTCATCACTCCTTTGCATTACAAACTCACAAGATATTAATTCTAGTTTTAATTTCATACTAAGAGCATTTATGTAATTTAGTCATAGAACTTGAAAAAGTGACCATCGTATTACTTAAAATAAAATAGGACCACAACCATAATGAAAATACAGTTATGCAATGCACAAGAACACATCACCAGCAAAACAGGGAACTCCCATCTCACATCACTACCTCCTTACAACATCACCAACCATGCAGCAAACCACAGAATACAAAAAGAACAGCTATTTCACAAGTTTGTTTTGCTCTTATTTTTTTTAGGCACTTTTAAATGTTTGTTCCAATTCAGAGGTCATACAGCACCAGCAAATTTTTTAAAAGAGGTACATAGTGTTTACACATCTTCAGTGTTTATGAGATATAATCACCCTTCAGGGTGAAGGTGACTGAAAACCTGAATTTTGAAACATGATCATGTCTCTCATTGCAGCAAGGATGTCTGCTGCAGTAGTCTTATTTAGGACTCCATTGGGCAGGATACGGCTTTGTAAAATGACTGGGAAAGAGATGAAAAGAAAATTGTGGTCCAAGTCTCTGTGACCTTTATTAGGCAACTGAGATGCTGTTATCATCTTTCAAGCTTAGCGATGCAGCAATTCAGAATTTCTATTATGAAAATTCAGAAAATATCATTCTGAATAGCTAGATTCACACCAGGAGAAAAGGAACCAATTATTATTTTTGACTAAAGTAGATGGCAGAGGCTGTAGTAATTGTTCTTTATTTAAAGTACACCATTCCCCACACAGGATTTAATCTTTTAGACTGAAAAAAGATTACAAGCCCTGGAATATCCCACGCGTATTTATCATACTACTGCTGCTGCAAAAGAAAGGAAGGAAGGGTTAGTATCTCATTTGGACTAGACAGACTAGTCACAAAATAGTTTTAGATTTTGTCTAGACTCTGCTGACCAGAAGAATCTGAACAGCTGACAAGTAAATACGGTTCCAGTGCACAGCTACGCTTTACCAGCTCCCCCAAGGATACCTCTGATTTGTGAATATTTATTTCAGCCATTTCCCTTGATTTAAAAATGAAATCTGTTCTTTCCAAACTAATATTAAAATCAACCAAAAAAACCCACATGCAGATGCAATTAGTTTTCATAGTGGGTATGGTTTCTTAAACAACTAAAAAAAAAAATCTTATGTAAAAAAAAATATGAATTATTCTTACTATGTCCTGTTCCTTCCTTACTTTTTAAATTCAACTATGCAGTAATATTTTGACTTGCCAGTTCAAATGCACGTGACTCATGCAAGTTTTCAACACTGGCAAACAATACAGAAAAAAAATTCTGAAAATATCATTGTGATTTTTGTGTTGCTCTTGCAGTCCGCTGCTCCATTAATCAATGGCACCTACAGATCCAATTCAGAAAATATGGGTGCACAAGTTTATAGCAAAAGCAAATCTTAAATTAAAAAAAAAAAATTACATATCTAAACTACAGGATGGTACACAATACGCAAGAAAAACATGCAAATGGATCATTCAGGGTAGCATGTTAGCACTGCACATGGTAATACAATCATGCGTTTTATGGCTGTATAAGTTGGAAAGAACAATAAAACTCCTTTCTTATTTATCCAGTTCACTTATTTTTCTTTGTTTCCCTCTTCCAATTCAATAACCTTAGCTTTCTTAACACTGACTGACTTTGGCTTTAAAAGTATTTGGTATATTTTATAATGCACTGAGACTTACAACACATTTTTAATAGTATAACAGTAACCATACAGGTAGTCATCATTTGAGCTAAGCAATTGATCTGCAGCTAAAAGATTATTCAAGCAATTTCATTTCCAACAACATAAGCTACAAGGTGCCTAGTCACGAACCTTTATTCTCCCTTTGCCATAAATCCAGTAAGAATAGTTACCATTCTAGATTTGAAAAGCTCCTGGCTAACGGAAATAAGGGAGCAACACGTTAGATCCAGCCAGGATCTTTGGTTTACAATGACCAAAAAAGCAGCCTGGTGGAAACTCAGCGAAGTATCCACCCACGTGCCTCTTTTAAGCACTGGTGTCTACAGGACCATCTACACGGGGTTACCTTTCTGTAGCCCATCACCAGTACAAGACGGGGGCATGAAGCACTCAAGTTGACGGAAGAACAAAGGGACATAACCTTCTTCTCAATACCAGACCAGTGCAGGACAGTTTGATGCTACAGCTAAGTGCTGCAGATAGAACATATAAACAGCGCACAAAATCTATGCCAACTATGACATGACTAACATTCAGTTTCAGCCAACTTCACCAGCATTCTCCTTTCTCCTGAAAAACAACATTTACTGTCCTATATGTGCCCATGATCTACTGAACAAACCAAGCAACCACCAATAAGTATCTACATTAAAACAGAATTCAAAGCAGAAGGTAGTAGCGGACTCTGGGAATGCAGAATTGTCTACTGCCTTAGTATTTGAAATTTGCAACAGCAGCAAGAAACGCAGAGAGTGACTAATTCATCCTATAAGTTGCCCCATGGTATAACTAGCCTCTAGCAGAAGGGAATCACTGAAGTGGTCTTTGCATGTGTAGAAGCACATGCTGGGTTAGGGAGCCACTGCGAATAAAGTTTTCTTAAATTACATGACTATGGGGGAAAGGCATAGGGGGTTAATTATAGAGAAGCGCACATGAAATATTTTGCTCTCCGGGATTTTAACCTGAAACTAATAGTGCAAGTAAAACTGTCACCCTGCTGTTAATGGCATACTACAATATCCTTTATATTAGTTTTCCCTTGGGTATAATAAGCTTTGTACTGTATGGGGGCTGTTAACAAGTGAATGCAGTAGAATTTAGAGGCTTATAACTCCTCTTTCATAAAGGTAATCACAGTAGAGCTACAGTCACAAAGCCTTACATTACATTCATGTGAAATCTTCCAGCAGGTTTACTCCTGTGAACAGTATAAAAGAACAAAGGTTAAATATTCTCCAGATACTGAATTCTGAAAAGTGATTTGGACACATCTAATCAGCGTCAGACAAAACAGTTTGGTCTAGGACAAGCCTAAAGAGTAAAACCACAGACCTCTAAGAATCAGAACAGTGCCAACAGCTCTCACTCTCACTTCTTATCTGTCTGCATCTTTCAGTTGTGACACAGGCTTTTCACCAATGCAAATAATTCAAAAAAGATGTCAAATATTTCACACAAAGATTGCAAAATGGGAAAAACCCCAGGATTTTGATTACCATTTTAAAAAGCACAACACCCATATAATTTTAGAGAAAATACAAACTCTTCTTTGAATACCACTTACCTTCAACAAGAACACGTAAAGTCTGAACACAGCACAAATGTATCTGGTGTGGAGGAAACACTTCGCAAAATGATGCCTTCAGACTGGCACATACTCACAACAACACTAAACATAAGTATTGTTTCGTTGGTCTCATAACATATAAACAACATTAAACCTAATAGTAGACAGCAAGTTATTAATTAATCTCATTCACCAAATCTATATTACATCTCCCAGTAACATCCTAGATAAGATAAAAAAGCTCACTTCCTAGAATAAGAAAATTATATCAAGTCAATCAGTGAAAAAAACCCATGACTTCAATATCAATTTAAGTGCTAGATTATGCACGGCTTTGAGGATAAGGTTAAATGTTCATTAGGGCCTCTGCAGACTTTATTGGTGTGCCTCAGGATAATGTCAGCTACAAAACATATATCAGTGAACCAGTGAACCTACAAAAACTAAGCGTTCCTTCTACATTAAGTATAATAAAATGTTAAAATTACAATTTTCTATCACATTTTAACGTTTGGTTAAAAGCCAGCACATATTGAATTTCATCTGTTCTCTCACTGAGACTCATCCTCCAAGTGACAAAGTAACATGGTTTCATGCACCACACTGAAGCATAACCCAAATAGACACACATTTTTCTGCTTTTTTTCTGACATGAAGCAATTCTGTTTTCTTACAGCAGCATACCTGCAAACTGTTCTTTCAACAAGTCATGTATTTTTGCTGCCCAGTTAGACCACCATATGCCAAGTAGCTTTTTCTCCACCAGTCATGGCTACAACAGAATTACAGACTGGGAACAGTTGGGATTAAATGACATCCTGGAGACATTATGTGCTGTTGGAGCAAAAACTAGGTCTCTTCCACATGAGCATACTATAGTGTATGTCCCTTCCTTCATAATAGTTGCACAGAGTAACACATAGAACCAGACAAGTTCACCACACTATTATATTTCCACAGTGGAAGAGAATTTTCACCTTTGCCTCTTTCTCCTTTTTAATGCTGACCTACAGCAGTAAAACATAGCAGCACAGGCACAAACTGAGAACCACAAATCTACATGTAGAAAACTGTCCTCTAAAACATCATTGTAGTTGGATGACACATCTAAGTCTGGGTTCACCTCTCCAGTTTCCAAGTATCTATCAGCGTTTAAAGAAATTGCAATATCAAATTGAGTACTTCATAAAATAATATGGTAAATATCAACACCATATAATATCCATGCCTTACAACATTTAAATGCCTATTATAAGGCTGAAGAAATTTATCTATTTGGAATTTCAATATCCTGCCTACTCTGAGCAACAGATGTACAATGTTTTTGTGCAAAGAATTAGGACTGCAACTTTACTAAAAAAGCCTTGTATAAGAACAGAGAAAAGCTCAAGGATTAATCACTAAACTACATTTTAATATCCATTTTATATTACTGAAGCCAAGAGTTAATTGATAATTTAAAAGACTCTGAGTGATATATACGTAAGTTTGGCCACATTCACATCTTCAATTTTACAAAAATCTACTATATTATCTAACGTAGGCATAATTTTGTTCCATTAAGCAATCTGTGCTGAAAGTAACTCTGGGATTATAAATCTAATGAGAACAAAATAGGTTTTATCCTATCTGAGCTAAAAGGTTCAGTAGAATGGTTCTGAATCTTACATACAGAGACAATCTGCTATTAAGACATTGCAATATCTCTTCCTTCTAAATAATGAAAAATTGAGGCCTGAGGTTTTGGTTTATTTAATTTCAAAAAATATTAGACAATGTGAATACATGAATTCAACAGGTATTTTATATCTTCTTCACCAAACATATGTATTCAACTCTGATTTTTTAAATCGCGAAGAGCAACTACTCAGAAATAAGATGAATTTTAAGTCGGCGTCACAACCACACAGACAGAGAGGGTGTTGTCCCAACAAAGACCACTCCTTACTGGCTTTCAAAATCCAGCTACAAGAGTGGACTGACCCTGTATTTGTTACACGTACAGTTTGATATTAGAAGAATGACTATACCACTTTTTCAGATAGCAGGGAAAAAATAAATAAAAACTCAAAGTGAGAAAGAACAGAACCAAAATAAAGTCTAGAAAGAGCAAGTCATATATAAATGAAGGTTGCAGCCTAAGTCTCACAGTACAAACTGAGCTCTGTTGCTCACAGAAGTAATCCACATGAAGAGAATAAATTTTTTTATCCAATTTATAAGAATACAGTATTACCTGTGTTATTTCATGTCAAGGAAAAGTGTTATCAGTGCTTTGCATTAGAACAAAAGATGCACTATTTTTTAATATAACTAGAAGAAAGCAACATGAAGAGATAACTATTCCTGTATTTATTTTTATCGCTCTACAGACAGTAGAAAATAAGTTCAGCATCTTCCAATTTAAATATAGAAACATTACAAATACTACTCTGCTGCTGCCAAGACAGATAGTCAACTTTCTAGTGGTGACCACAGTTGATAATTTTCTAGCTATTTATATAGAAGGCTTCACATTTACTTCAACTATCAGGAGTTCCCAAAACACGATGAATAAGTCCATTGCCTTTATGAGACAACAAATCACTCTGTCACAAACAGCTGGCATCCTTTAATTCTTACTGTACAGGGTGGATGTATTCTGAAGGAATATAAGTGCATTTGATTTTATTAACACCCTCCACAACCCCTTCCCTCCTCCACTTCCACTCTGAACCACCTCTGAAGATCTCAGTCAATCCATTTAAAAAATTGGCAGTTTTCCACTTCCCAGTAGGTTGCCTCTGAAAAGATCAGTCAATACACAGAATCTGCAGAGAACGCACCACAGAAAACAGAATTTCCAAAGGCAACCCAGCAAATACCTTTAAAAACAGACTTGTAATTCTGGAGTTTCTGTTCCCTTTGGATTTCTCCAAGTTTCATTTATTTAGACTCCTTAATAACAGCTTGAAAATTCTTCAAGCATATGGATTTTACATGGCATAAAAACCTGAATTAGAAATCACTGAGTTAAAAGCTTTGGAGATCGTTACTACAGCTGGAAGCTTGCAATTTGCTCAAGTCCAACCAACCTGCTCCCTAATTAGAAAGCAACCTGAATGAGGCAGTGTTTTCTTCTTATGTGCAGTAGACTAAGATTAAATCCTAACTTGTTTATTTAAACCAATGTACCTGACAGTTTTAGACCTATATTTGTAACTCGGTTCCAGTATTACCATATAAATTACAAGATGACCGTATCAACCAGTTCTGTTCTATCCCTGCCAAATTAATTTTTAAAAACAAACAAACAAATAAAAACCTGTAAGCAACACAAACCATCGAACTTTACAATATGTTGATGGTGATGTGGAACTTAGAACTAAAACTAGTACAAGCTCTTTACCATTGCAAAAACGAACGAATAAAATTGCTTTTCTCAAGAAACAAGCTATGACTGTTGTGTTCTTGACAAATTAATGCTACTATGTCAGACAAAAACAGAACCAGAATTAAGAAAACAATTGGTAATTAACAAATGTCTGTTTAAAACACAACAGTGTATCAACAATGGAGTGCTTGATGAAGAGCCAACGGCCATGGCAATGCTTGTTCATAGAAAGGATGTCAGAGGTTCATAGGGAGTGGAAGTAAAAGAGCATAAACTGTATTTGATCTAAAGTTCATCTACAATATAAAATCAAAAAAAACGTATTTGGAACAGAGATAAGTAAGGAGTCACAGACAAGTCTTTCTCTTCTGTGATGTCTTCTTCAAGCCACACATATCTTTTATATCAGAGACATCAGCAACTGCACAGCCAAGGTAAGTCTTCTGTACTGGTTTTAATAGCACTCAGAGAAATTCGGAGAACAAAGATAGCAGAAATAATGATGCAGAAATTGATAAAAGAATGAAATATTCTGAAATGACAGAAAAAAATAACTGTTCTTCAGCAATAACTTTAAAATATGGCTTAACTGTTAATATGGCTAATTCCTGTAAAGAGAGACTGCTTGGCAATAACTGGAAACAGACAAAGCTTGAGAAAATACTGACATTTCCCAACCAGAGCTGCATGTACACCATAATTATGGTTAATCCATCTGGTGTACTTCTTGTGTCAGGTCAACAGAAATGATCCTGTGAAGCAGTTGTTGAAGAACTATCAAAAAAAAAAAATCACAATTTTTTAGTTCTTATAACCAATAAAGAAGATTTAATTCTTTACCAAAGCAATTGTCCTCAAGCAGATTGATGTGTAATGGGAGCTCCCTCATGATTCATGGAAAGAGAAACTTGTTCAAAGAGTAAAGGAAGAGATTCTTATCACTTGTCCTGCTGCAATTCCTCTTTTGTGTTCATCAGGGCATTGGCCAATATTAAATTGCTTTTCTGTCCTCATTTTGTTTGCAAAGTTTGCAACAAAGGGTACTGAATGAAAAAATATTTGGATTAAAGAAAATCCCATAACAGTACCTGCATACTATCTGTGTGCAGTCCTGGAAGCTGGCTACTGGCATGCAGAAGAGGAGGACAGTACTGTTCTTTCCAATCATAATTTTAGACACTGTTAATAGCTGTTATTTCAGTCATGACAAGTAAAAAGATGCAAGGAAACTAACATCACTCAAACAGTTACAGAATGACCCAAGGCAGCAGCGTATGAATAAATGCAGCCAACTCTTTGAAGCAGTGAAATAAGGGAGTGTTTCTGTTCCCCTTGGCCCTCCCACTGCAATTAATCTGGACTATCAGAGCTCCAGTGAAACTAATTAACAGTTATCAAGGAACATGGTTAATGACACTGTGGGCATGCATCAACACAGTCACCCTATTTGCAGCTTTGCCAGAAATAATGCATTTTTACAACAGATAATTTGCAGACTTGAATTCTCACAACATATTCATTCCTTGAAGGGAATATTAGAATGCCAGGCTGTCTGCATGTACAGAAATATGCTGAGATATTTCATTTATCCATGATTATTATGATTATTTACCAGTTACAGCTTTTAGCATTATAGCTGGAGCTAGGTTTAACCAAAAAAAAATAAAAAAATCCACTGCAGGGCAAAAACACTGGGGGAAAAAAGAATGCTCCTTTGAAGCAGATTTTTTTTTTTCTTAAAAGCTTAATGTTTAATACAAGGAATATTTGGCATTTTTTATTATTTTAACAATATTTCCTTTTAATTTAGGGAATTTTTAGAGAGCAAAATTGAGACAGATTAGTTGGGAATATCTGGAGATACAAGAAAAATGAGAAAAGGTATAGAAACTTACCAACCATGGCTTTACATAAACAACAACGAGTTCATCCCTGAACTACATAATTTCTAAAAGTGAAAAGTCAAAATAATTAATGTGAAGACACTGCAAGAAATGTCTCAATACCATTTTAATTCCATTTCTTCTGTGAAAAAAATTCTTGCATTCCACACTAAATTTGTCTATTTTCTCATCCCCCCCAAAAAAAACCTCAAATTTTTGGCACATGCAAAATCTACGAAGATCTAATGAGAAGTTCACACAAACAGCTCAAGCTGGTTTTCGATAGCCATGTACTCTGACACTATGTGAAATTTGTACATATTTCTGTATTTCTAATTATACCAATGGAAGAAAATTAAAATCAGGACGCAAGTTCAGCACTTTGGATCTTTTGTACATCCTACAAAAACCCCAGTGAATGCACAGTTATTTAAGGCCCATATTTGCAAAAGACGTAATGTCAGAAGCTCTCTTTCTATTTTATCCCCAGGTCCCAAATCTTGAACCTCTGATGGAAACCCAAAGGAGGTACCCAATAGAATGGCATGGATTAAAGGACATACCTATTTGATTATCCTTCTTACTACTAGTGCAATGAAGATTTTTTTTAATATCATTTCAGAAATCTTAATTTTCAGTTAAATTGTAAAAAAGGATAGAGATCACTGCCTATTAAAAATATTTCAAAACAAACTTTTGTTATGTCTATGCTATCTCTGCCTTTATCAAAAAAAAAAGAATAAAATTTTTGCTACAAAGACTAGAAACAGAATACACTAAAAATTTATAAAACAAAAACAAACAAGAAAGACATACCAAGGAGCATGCTCAGGGAGAGTACGATACAGATCATAATCCTCTTGATACTGAGTCACATCAAACATACACAGTTTAGCAGC